>NC_041393.1:471190033-471198187 GCF_002162155.2 Triticum dicoccoides | reverse complement strand
TGGAGGGCTGGATGAACAGTAGATGGTGGAGGGGTGGACGTTGAGGGGTGGTTGAACAGGACCACGTGGTGTGGAGGGCTGGATGAACGGTAGACGGTGGAGGGCTGGATGAACAGTAGACGATGGAGGGGTGGTTGAACAGTAGCCGGTGGAGTAGCGCGCGGTGGAGGCTGGATGAACAGGAGCCCGTGGAGGCTGGAGGAGGTCGACGGTAGCCCGTTGAGGCTGGAGGAGGTCGACGGTGGAGATGAACAGTATCCCGTGGAGTCCTGTTTTGCGGTACGCCACACGCCTCCCAATGAACAGGACCCCCATTTCGACCGTAGGAGGTCCGTTGTCCGTTTTGCGGTACGGCTCACCCCTCCCGATCAACAGGACCCCTGTTTTGGCCGTAGGAGGTCCATTTCATCCGTTTTGTGGTACGCCACATCCCTCCCGATCAACAGGACCCCTGTTTCGACCGTAGGAGGTCCGTTTCCTACGTTTTGCGGTACGCCACACCCCTCCCGATCAACAGGACCCCGTTCCGAACGTAGGAGGTCCGTTTCCTCTGTTATGCGGTACACCAGGCCTCGTTTCCATCCCCTGTTCCATCGAAGTCGGTTGGCTCCCACGCGTTCCGGTGCCTCCCGATGAACACGACACATTCCGTTGCCTCCCCATGAACACGACGCATTCCGTTGGCTCCCCATGAACACGACGACGACGCTGTTTCTCTGTTTCGACCCAGCCATGTACGTATGCGTGAGTAGGAGTTCAAGACCCTGCCCGTATGTATGTACATGGCCGTATTTTCTTTCTTGCACCCTCACCACTGTATGTACGTGTACATGCTACGTGCGCACCTCTACATCGACACGTGCACGCCTCTACTACGACACGTGCGTGCCTCTACATCGACCAGTATGTACATACAGTTTCACGACCAGAATGACAACGCTACGTACGCTTCGACCAGGTGGGTGCCGACTGTCAGGCACTTCCTTGCCTGCAAAGATGTAGCTGGTGGGTCCCAGCGGTCAGGGGGCGAATCGTTTTGTTTTTTTTGCCCGGACGCACTTCCTTGCGTGCGAAGATGTAGATGGTGGATCCCAGTAGTCAGGGGGGAACATTTTTTTCACGAAATACTGGTGGCCCGTCCAGTGGGTCCCTGTTGTCAGGTGGAGGAATAATTGTTTTGCACGTAATAAGGAGGCACTTCCTTGCGGCCGCCGTGGACCCAGCTGTTAGCCTCTCCACGCACAGTACTCTTCCGATGGAAGTCAGTCGTTGACCACATTGACCACGCAGCACCGAGAGCACCACGGCGGTGGACGACGGTGAGGCCTAGGAAGGGGACAACGCGGAGCCGGGGAAGACGCAGCAGCGGATGCCCACGCGAAGAGGAGTACGAGGGTGAGGCTGCCATCGCTGCAGAATAACAGGGGGTGTGGGTGAGTAGAGGGATGTCCTGGACAGCGGTGGGAGTAGTAGGGGGCGGTGAGACCTTAGCCGCATCGCAGCCGGCCACGGGAGGCAGGAGCATGAGGCACGACTGCCGCTGGTTTGGGCGGCTGGAGCAAGAAGACCAGAGGTTGAAGAAGCACTACGGCCGTTGGATGGACATCGTACGGTCACTCGAGCAAGAATCGTGCATATTATTGACTAAGTTGACGAAGCCCTCTGTCCCCGTCAACTTAGTAGGCCCACAAGTCAGCCTGCCACTATACTGGGTCCCAGCTAATAGGCGGAGTATTCATTTTTTTGTGCATAATAAGGAGGCACTTCCTTGCGTGCGAAGATATAGCTGGTGGGTCCGAGCTGTCAGCGACAGCAACGTTTTTTCGCGAAATACAGAGGCCCTTTCGGTGGATCCCTGATGTCAGGTGGAGGAATCATTATTTTGCACGTAATAAGGAGGCATTTCCTTGCGTGCGGTCGTGGACCCAGATGTCGGCCTCTCCACGTACAGTCCACTTCAGATGCATGTCGGTCGTTGACCATGTTGACCAGGCCGCGCCGAGAGCACCGGGGCGGTGGACGACGGCGAGGCCTAGGAAAGGAACGACACGAAGGTAGGGAAGACTCGGCAGTTGTTTCCCACGCGGAGGGGAGTACGACTGTACGAGGGTTTACTGGTTCGTCTGCCGTCGCCGGAGAATAACATCAGGTGTGGGTGAGTAGAGGGATGGCTAGGCCAGCGATGGGAGTACGATGGGGCGGTGAGGCCTGCGCGGCAGCAGAGCCGGCCGTGGGGAGGAGGGAGGAGGCAGTCCCGCCAGCGCTTGTTTGAGCGGCTGGAAGAGGAAGAGCAGAGATTGAAGAAGCACGACGGTCGTTGGATGGCAATCCAACAGTCACTGCTTGTGCGTCAACCTTTTTTTAGGAAAGCCTCAAATCTGTGGAAAACAGCATACAACCCATCTGCCATTATTTCTAATAATTTACAGCCCATTTGCTAACTCTTAAGGTTTTTTGGAGCCCATATTCTTTTTGTTAGCATTACAGCCCATACTGTGGCCACGGTTAAAAAATTATACAAAATTTTGCATATTTCGGTGCGGTCCGAACTGTTTTTAATCCCGAAATTTCGACTCACATTCAAACTGATTTTAAAAATAAATGTATATCAATATAAAATCCAACAAATTCTCCACGCATAAAAATTAATGTAATTTAAAATCTCAAAATGAAAAAAAAGATATTTGAAACTAATTCCCGGTTTGATGTGTTTTAAAAATGTACATCCCATTTTTCATTACCGATGGGCCATTTTCTCGGCCAGCCGAATGAAAGCTCTCCTCGTCTTGAGTTTTGCAGCCCAACAGGCGTGACAAAGCGGCTTACTTGGCAAATCACAAAAAAACTGGGCTGTGGCCGTGGACCCAGCTGTCAGCCTCTCCACATACAGTACTCTTCCGATGGAAGTCGTTCCTTGACCACGTTGACCACACCGCGCGGAGAGCACCACGGCGGTGGACGATGGCGAGGCCTAGGAAGGGGACGATGCGGAGCCGGGGAAGACGCGGCAGCGGAAGCCCGCGCGGAGAGGAGTACGAGGGTTCACTGGTTTGGCTGTGGTGTAAGGCTGCCGTCGCCGCAGGGCCTGGCCAGCGGTGGGAATAGTAGGGGGCGGTGAGTCCTCCGCGGCAGCACAGCCGGCCACGGGAGGCAGGAGCATGAGGCACGACCGAACACAAACATACACTCAACCGACATCCACCCTGCTAGCCCAGGCTGCCGACCTGGAACCTATCCCCTGATCGAAGAAAAAGCAGAAGAAGAACTCCAAGACAAGTAACATCGCTCTCGCGTCATGATCATCGCATAACCTGTACCTGCAACTGTTGTTGTAGTAATCTGTGAGCCACGAGGACTCAGCAATCCCATTACCATGGGTATCAAGACTAGCAAAGCTTAATGGGAAAGGAAGGGGTAAAGTGGTGAGGTTGCAGCAGCGACTAAGCATATATGGTGGCTAACATACGCAAATAAGAGCGAGAAGAGAGCAAGCGGAATGGTCGTGAAGCTAGCAATGATCAAGAAGTGATCCTGAACTCCTACTTACGTCAAACATAACCCAAAACCGTGTTCACTTCCCGGACTCCGCCGAAAAGAGACCATCACGGCTACACACGCGGTTGATGCGTTTTAATTCGGATCTGGTGTCAAGTTATCTACAACCGGACATTAACAAATTCCCATCTGCCACATAACCGCGGGCAAGACTTTTGAAAGATTATACGCTACAGGGGTGTCCCAACTTAGCCCATGATAAGCTCTCACAATCAACGAAGGATATTCCTTCTCCCAGGAAGACCCGATCAGACTCGAAATCCCGGTTACAAGACATTTTGACAATGGTAAAACAAGACCAGCAAGACCGCCCTATGCGTTGACAATCCCGATAGGAGCTGCACATATCTCGTTCTCAGGGCAACACCGGATGAGCAATCCGTACAACTAAAACCAGACCTCAAGTTTCCCTGAGGGGGCGCTGCAAAGGGCTCTGGTTTGGACCAGCACTTAGAGAAGCACTGGCCCCGGGGGGGCTATAATAAAGATGACCCTTGGGTTAATTACTCCCAAGGGAAAAGTAGGTGGTGGTGAGGCAAATGGTAAAACCAAGGTTGGGCCTTGCTGGAGGAGTTTTATTCAAAGCGAACTGTCAAGGGGGTCCCATAAATCACCCAACCGCGTTAGGGACGCAAAATCCGGGAACATAATACCGATATGACGAAAACTAGGGCGGGAAGAGTGGAACAAAACACCAGGCATAAGGCCGAGTCTTCGGCCCTTTACCAAGTATATAGATGCATTAATTAAATAAGATATATTGTGATATCCCAACATAATTCTGTCCACCATGGAGCAATCTTCAACTTCACCTGCAACTATCAACGCTATAAGAGGGGCTGAGCAAAGCGGTAACATAGCCAAGCAACGGTTTGCTAGGAAGGGTGAAAAGGTTAGAGGCTGACATGGCAATTTGGGAGGCTTGAAGAGCAAAAGATAGGTAGCACAGCAAAGCGATAGAACGAAGCAACTAGCATAGCAATGATAGTAATGAGATCCAAGGTGACGATCATCTTGCCTAAAATCCCGCTAGGAAGAAGAACGAGTCCATGAAGAAGATGAAGCCATGAAGACGAACCAAGCATAGACGAACGAATCCTCACGATCGCAATGAAATGGGAACTATCGAGAGAAGCACACAACATAGTAAACACACCACACATATACATGACATGATGCAAACTCAAGCATGATGCATGACAAAGCTACATGAAGCTACTCATGGCAAGAGATGATGCATACAAGAACAACACATCAAAGCAAGTTTATATGAGGCCGGAAACAACATATAACAATTCCGGTAAGCCCTCATATGCAAATTTTTAAATTGGTCCAGATCTGAATAAACCTTATGTTCAAGTTGTTAAACAGCAAGTTAAAATGCACCAAGATGATCTACAAGAGATTCTAGTCAAGTTACATGTAAAGTTCATTTAATTCGGGGCTACGGCCTAGAAGATATGAGCAAAACAAGTTAAACATGGCATTGATGCAAAATGCATACAAACATCAAGCAAACACCTCAAAACAAGGATGCAACATGAGAATATGAAACTACATGCAATTCTAAGCAAGTTTCTTATAGAGCACACTCAAAACGGAGCAACGGTTCAACACATGCACTCTATACAAGTTATAGCAACAATCTGTCCAAAACAGCAACTAGGCATATTGCAAGCATCAAAACAACATCCTACAACACCCCAACATGAGAACAAAAGGCATGTACATGATGTACAGGTAATGAATGACAAAACATGAACACTGAGCTATCTCCAGAAAATACAAGAACATGCTTAAAAATACATGGCAAGATTGCAAACAATAACAGTTTCAGACTTTACAGAAATAACATCAGGTTGCAATGTTTAGAGCTATCAAACAACATGTTACAGGAACTTATCATTGTAAAAAAAGGCATGGAATGAACCTACTAATTGCATATAACAAATGTCCTTTACTGCTCATGAGCCAAAAAGGATCAGAAGATATGATGGCACCCATGTAAACATGGAAAATGATATGACAGATTCAAGCATGACAGGAACACGATAAGTAGGCATGTCGGTGAGCTTGTACCACTCACCACAGAGCATTAAATGGCATGACAATGTGAGTAACAGTAAGAAGACATGTTTGTGAAGCTAAGCATGGCAATAGCAAGTTCATTGGGTGCATGGATCACTAGCAAAGCTCATGGCAAAACTGAGCTTAATGTTAACAGGCTGACAGCAACATTATTTAGCAATTTGAGAGCAATATTACGACAAGTTAAAGCAAGATATAAATGCAACCAGGGGCATGTATGTATAGAGCATGACATGTGTAACAAAACATCCTTATTGAACATCTCCAGATTATGCATAGAATGACTTGTAGCAATAGGTTTACATAGCATCATGATATAGCAGATTGAGCCTAGCAAAACAGTAACAACAAGTACCCTACTTAACAAGCTCGATGCACTCAGTACAAGACTCACAAAAATACAAGACAAGCACCCCTGTAAAGATGGCATGATGTAGTTCAAAAATACATGTAGAGCTCATGCTCATAGGATGCACACATCAAACATGGCAAAAATGATAAATGAGCATGTTCTGTTAACAGACAACAGTTAACATCATATAGCACTCTTGCAACGATGATTCGGGCATCAAGATGATCCCAAACAAGCATGGAACAATGGAGTTCAATGAAGAGCATCTCATGATGAACATTTTGATATATTACACGCACAAAACGGAGCAGTATGCAGCAAGTTATGATGCTATGAACAGGGCAACATAAAGTGATAATCTCGGGACTTAGCAGTTTTTTTGGAAAAAAATGAGTGAGCGTTGAATAGTAAAAATCGTGCGGGGCGAGGCTTAGCGGCATCTCACCCATGGGCTTGGCCCAGTTGGTTGAGGAGGCAGGCCGGGGCAGCGGTCGACGCTGGGCTGGGCCGCGGGGTAGCCAGGGCCCACCAGGCGCCGAGCGGGGTTGGTGGCGTCGTCCTCCCCGTTCCCGAGCGGGGATGAGGCAGGGGCGGCGGCGGCAGTTGGCGCCGGTGACAAGCAAGCGAGGACGGGGCGGCGCAGGGCGGTTTCGGCGGGAACGGGCAGATCCGGGCACGGGGGCGCCAGATCCGGCGATGATGGGGCCAGGCGGTGGCGCGCGACGTACTCCGGCGCAGAGGAGGAGGCGGGGCGGCGCGGGTGCGCTCCGGCGAGGGGCGGCGCGAGGCGTAGGGACGGCGGCGAGACGGCAGCCGACGCGGAGGCAGGCGAAGACGGCGGCGAAGGGGCTCCGGGGACCTGGTGGAGCTCGCTGCTGCTCCGGCGAGGACGTCGGCGGGGCCTGGTGTGGGAGCTCCTTCCCCTGGGGCTCGTGGACGAGGGAGCAGGAGGCGATGCGGGCGGGCGCCTGCGGGCCGGGGCGGCGGCGGCTCGGGCCCGGGCGGGCTACGCCTGGGCCTGCAGGGCCGTGCGAGGTGGGAGGAAGGCTGCGGGGCGCATGGCGCTCTCCCGTTGGCTGGGAGGCGACTGGAGCGGTGGCGCTGGCGAGTGGGACGGTGCCAAGTGGCGGACGGGAGGTGGACGGGCGTGGAAAATGAGGCGCCGGTGTCTGGGAGGTTAGGGGAGGAGGCTAGGGGTAGGTTTAGCCCGAAAATGGACGTGGGGGTGTCCATTTATAGGTAGGAGGGGCTAGGTTAGGGGGAATTGGGGGCTTTCAAAGCCCTCCGATCGCGATCCGACGGATCCGAATGAGGGGGAGGTTAGGCAGGCCTGGGAGAGGTTGGTGGGCTGTGTTTAGATGGGCTAAGCTTTCAGGAGAGAAGAGATGGCATCCCAGCAGCAGTTTCAGAGACCGAAACGTTCGGCGAAGGTACCGGCAGCGGTACCGCTATATGTTTAACGGTTGGGCTATCAAACGAGCTCTGGATGCGACGAAACTTGACAGGCGGCCTGTCTACACTATAATAAGACCACACGCCAAGTTTCATCCCATTTCGAGAACATTTTTATGCCACTTATAAAATAATACTTCGAAGGTGCCGCGGGCGTGTGCGAGTGTGAAAGGGCTCGGAACGGACAACGGAGAGAACCGCGGAACCCGAACGGATGCAAGTTTTGAAAAACATGCGGATGAAATGCAGATGATGACATGGCAAAGTGCAACACGCATGCAAATGACATGGCAACAAAGGCGAAATAACTGGAAGACACCTGGCGCATCGAATCCGGGGCGTTACATAGTGTGTGTGCGTGTGGGGGGGTGTGCGTGCGTGCGTGCATGCGCATGCACGCGCGCGCGCGTGTGTGTGTGTGTGTCGCGAGGTCCCCTATGGCGGATATAATTTAAGTGTGCATGTCTTCATCATAGAGAGGTGATGTGTATGGCAGAGGCCACCAACGATGGGGTGCGAGAGAGAAAATGCCCGTAGGGAGGGAAGAGAAGGTGCGTACGCGTGAGAGGAGTCGACATCGAGAGAACGTGTTTGTTCGAGAGACACCAAGGAAGACTACTATATATCGATGGTGCATGTAGGCGGGAATTAAACAAAGGGATGGTCTTACTGGTTTCGAGGATATAAGGGAAGAGTGAGAGGCACGC
>NC_041393.1:471164843-471189946 GCF_002162155.2 Triticum dicoccoides | reverse complement strand
GGGGGGGTAGCTAGAAGGAGATTGTTAAGTGTGAGTGTGTGTTTTGCCCATCCAGGCGGAAGTTATGTGCACAAAAGAGGAGAACGATTCGATGTGGCGTTAGGATTGAGGGTAATTAACTACGTATGGAGACATAGAGACCTTGAACGTGCATGTGTGAGAGGTATACATGTATACGTGGGATGTGTGTGTGTGTGCGCGCGTGTATGATCGAGATAAAAGAAAGAAGACATAAGTCCTAAGATCAACGACATGGGAGAGACGGATCGGTATGACAATATGCATGCATGTGAGAATGCAGGGAAGAAGGCCCGACAATTGAGCATGTGCTTTTGTCTTTAAGAGATAATGGCGTGGGCTGGAGCATGCATCTATGGCGAGCAGAGGGGGTGAGGCGCAACTATTGTGAAAAAGAGATCAACCTATAAATGCACATGTATGGATAAACTTATATAGTGTGGGTGATAGGAAGCAAGACTTCGTGCGAGAAAGAAATGTTGATGGAGAAACTACAGATAGATACAGAGATGGAGATGCTAGCTAGAGAGACATCCGTTAGTTTGGGTGTCGGAGATGACCGTCGGGTGGTTCAAAGGGTGAAGTTATATATGTGTGTGAGAGGGCACTTGACTGCATGTAGAGAGAAACATATGTAGTGTGCGTGATAGGAATCAAGAGTGAGGGCGAGAAAGAAGGTTGATGGAGAAACAGATAAATAGAAAGATAAAGATGCTAGCTAGTGTGCATTGGAGAAAGGAGTCGAGTGGATCAGAAGGCCGGGTTATGTGTGTGGGTGTGAGAGAGATAGAGAGAGGGTGCATCTGAGTCACATACAAACAGATATCAGAGAGAAATGAGATCCAGAGAGACGGAGTTTTGTGTCTGTGAGAGAGAAAGATATTTCACAATGAGAGTGATAGCTAGAAAGACATATGAGGGAACGCAAGATATCTCTAGGGAGAGAGGGTGTGTTTGAGCGACATACAAGAGAACAATGGAGAAATATGAGACCCTAGGAGACAGAGTTTGTGTTTGTGTGTGATAAAGAGAATTGAAGAGGAAGAGTCGTAGGTTCTCATATCTAAGGAGCGAAAGACATCTCTGTATGTGGGGTGTGCGAGTGGCACACATGGGAATAGTTGAGAGAAATGAGACCCCAGGAGACAAAGTTTTGTGTTTGTGTGAGAGAAAGAGATTCCACATGGAGAATCATAGCTAGAGACACATAGCAGGGAGCGAGATATACTTAGAGAGAGATAGAGTGATGAAGGTCGAGGGAGAGAGTACCGTCAGTGTGTTACGAAGATAAAAGATCATTGTCGACATACAGGTAGCACGAGAGATGCCTGAGAGACGATGAACGCGTATAGGTCCAGAGAGATAGTCCTATATAAGCATGAGTGATAGCTATATGAGACGAATATATGGATTAAAGGGGATTCAAATATTTAAACTGGAGATCACGACATCGATAATATCATAACGCAAATTGGTGTATCAAAAATGCATATTCATTTGAATTTGGGCACACGTGTAATGTTATATAGTTTATCAATATTGGTGATCCATAGATTCTTCAATTACAAACAATGCATGGTTTATATGCAATTAATGTCTAAACGGGATTACACTATATGTTGCGTGTGTGAAACACATTATACATGTTTGAGAAGTTAAAAAAACCCGCATGAAACACACATTAATTGGAGACAGTTAGCGAGGAATGCATACATTGGATTTCAACATAAAGTGGTTTCAAATATTTGAAAATCCAAATTGATGGATACAACCTTATGAATCTGAGATCATGCCATTTGTAAACCATATTTATGTATAAATGGTGTTGTGCTTTTGAAAGTATATATAAAAAAATGATGTATATAGAATGTAATTCCAATTGAAAATGGATCCCGCCCGAAAAAAATAGTAGAATACAAACGGGATTCGAATTGAGTTGGCATGGTAAACATGCACTGTGCAAAATTTGAACGAAGCAGGGAAAGTCGCAGTAACTGCCCGAAACCAAAATCTACGAGATGGAAATCACTACTGCCTATTCCTGCCACGCAAAGCCTATCTGCTGGATTTCTATAGGTTTTGATAGGGGTAGGTTTGTAATTTCACCCAAACGTGACGTAACCGCCTCTCACCCGGATTCATACACGGTGGGCGCCAAAACACAGTGTGCCCTCGGCCGAAATCGACTCTCTCCCCGATTCATATTCATACACGGTGGGCGCCAAAAACAAACTCTCGTCGGCAAATATTCGGTGTATGCGAGAATACCGTCCTATCCCCAACTGACTAATGTTGTTGTGATGTAGTAGAAATTTGAAACGGGGCCTAACTTTGTAAATTTCCTCGCATTTGAGACAAGCGCGCCCTGAATACATGGTTCCCCCCTTCCTCTCTACCTCCCTTTTCCAAATTCGTACTCCGTGGGCGCCAAAACACGCTCTCCACCCCACCCTCCTCCGTCCGCTGCCGTCCGCCACCCCATCCACTGCCATCCTCCTCCACCATGCCGGAGCTGATACCCCGACGCCGCCGTCCATTACAAGAGATCGACCTCTCTCATCCACACCTTCGGACCGGGATCCTTGCATCCCGTCCTCTCGCTTCATCCCCGCCGTCGTCCACCTTGCCGGCGCCGCTCCTACGACCGTCTCGTCCACCGCGCCCCGCCGCCACCTCTACCCTCCTAGATCTGCTTCCACGCTGCCGACAGCCATCGATACCGCAGCACCGTTAAATTCTCAGCAGATGCGTACACGGTGCCGCACCAGAGGCGGTACTCTTTCGTATCTGCTCAACTTATTTATCGCAGCAAGAAAATAGATCGCCACTGCTTTACTCTGATTTCTTGTCTTGGTTGCGAAGTTGCCTTTGTCCGGTTTGCACCTTCAGATCCGCCATGGCATGCTCAACACTATACTCCCAATGCTTATGGTTTTCCACTTTTATATTCCACACTAGTTAAATCACAGTAGACTAAATTTCAAAATTGGGTCAGTCGATTTTTCAGAGCTCACCGGAGTTCGCCGGTGCGATCCAAGGGGCTCGGGTGGTTGTGGGGCCTCGCCGAACGAAGAAAACTCGACGCGGGTGGGGGGTGGGGGTGGCGGAGGAACACAGGCGGTGGGGGCCGGTGGTCCGGCCGGCGGCCCGTGCGGTGTTCTGTATGGGAAGAATCAGAGACAAGGAAGAAGAAGGGTTAGGAGACATAGGATCTTCATCCAACCGCTTGAAATGGTCGAGATACAGCTGGGAGTTGCATTCTTAATGCGCTCTGGTTCATCATGTGTGGGCACTGCGCAACCAACATTTTATTATCCAAAATCTGCTTGCTCTTTCTTTACCATGTTTGATAGTGCTGGCCTGTACGTGATTGATAGGCTTTCAATTACTAGCGGCAATACAACACCGTATTTTCAAGCCAGTTCCACTTTCCTGATTTATATATCGTGGTTATGGTGTACCCCTGTTATGTACACTATGATCTACCTAGTTGGTGTGTGCTTTTGTTATCATGGTTTGGCAATAAACTCTCTATACAGTATATTATGAACCTATCATCTGCCAGCTATCCTTACTTCTGGAGCCTATTTTTTTGTGTACTTGTGCCAGATTATATAAATGCGCGCACGATATTACAGCACACATGAGCTCTCTCATCAGAATCCAGTGATAGCACATAAGTGTTTACAGGGGCGCCCCTATATTAGCATATCATATGCATTACAAAGATAATCTCACAACTATTTATGTTTTCATGGTTCTCAGATATTGTACGCAATTACAGTGAATATCAGAATCCGCACATTAGAAGAATATTATGGAACACTGCAATGACTTACAAAATTGGCACCAAGGCATTGAGTGCCATTCTGGAAGCAATGAAACTCGTACGCTCCCCACCTATTGATTCTTGTTCAGAATATCATCCTAATGACTATTCTAACCTCGAGGAGTCAAAGGCAGATGGCCTGTCCTATTCGCCCATCAAGGTGCCTGTTCTAATTTGGCAAGGTTTTATTGATTGCGCGTATCTTGCATATGTTGTATTGCATTTCTTCTACTTTGTTGCACCACCATCTGCTTAGTTTACTCATCATATAACTCGAGATGCCATGCCCATCCATAATTAATACATATCCCATATGTCGTCATACCATGTATTTCCACTCAAATGTTGTTCTTGTGCATCAGACATCAAAAAGGAAGAGGGTGATTGCCGAACCTAAAGGAGCACCAGTAAAGTCCTTGAAAAACGTGGTGGTGCCGGAGAAATCAGATAGCGCCCCACTTATATTGGCTGTACAACCAGTGACACAAAACATAGGACCGACTCCAGCAGACTGTACCCATACTTCACTGGCCACACCACTAGCCCCACCACACAGGACCTGCACTCCAGCAAAAGGTATACCGATTTCATTTGCCATAGCACCAGCCATACCATAGAAATATCCAACTCCAGCAAAAAGTACAGCAAGTCCACCGGCCGAAGACCTATCCCAACTACAGAGACGGCCAATTCCTGCAGATTGGAACCCCATTCCATTTTTTCCCAGTTTAAAAGACAATGCTTTCAATGTTGTTAGGGACTACGTGCATATATTCCCATCATGGGAAGATTATAGTGAAGACAAACACCATTTTCACATCTTCTTGTCCAACTTACGTGTAAGTGCTATTATTCATGGTTATTATTTTCCTGTTTTCTGCTGATCGAACACATCAATGATTTACATTACATTGTTGTAACTAGGTGAGGGTAAATCTGGATAGTCATGACGAGCAAAGCTTGCTTGTGCTTTTCAAGGAAGCATTGCAGCAGTATCGGTGTTACCTGAGGAAATCACACTTTTATGGCAAGTCTATAAACGAATTTCCGGTGAAGTCTCCTATGCTAAATTTAGAAGACATTGAATGGAAAAACCTTGTTATGCACTGGTCTCGTTCCCATGATGAGGTACTGTCTATGAAATCACATGACAATTTGAACTTCTAGTTTTCCGCATGTGCCTTACGGATCTTTTTTGCAAGAAATCAGCTCGAAGAAGAATTCCGGTTTGAAAAGAACGACATGATATCGCAAATATGCTGCCCGCTGCTTTGCTCTTGTTAGTACCTGTTGTCCTGTATCACTGTACTTGCATACATACCTGGTTCATTATGTGACAGCAGTATGCATGATAGCTTGCTTATCAATTGTTCGCTCCAAATTATCTGATCTGTATGAATGGTTACATTAGTGTAGAATATATCCAATGCCAATGAATGATTTTAGCTCTGCATTGTTCTTGTAAGTACATGTTGTCCTTTATCAGTGTACTTATATTGACAGGTAGTTGTTCATGTACCATCACTCTGCAGCTTATTTTCCTTTTCCCTCCATTTTCTACACATCAGATCTATATTTACTCTTACCATAAGGTTGGTACTGAAGAAGTTTAGCTGTGCATTGCTCTTGGCTGTGCCTTTTGCCTGTATCGCTGCACATACATTTATAGCTACTTGGTTATGTAGCATCACTCTTCATCTTATCTTAAATATTCTCCATTTTTTCGTATATTATCACATCTATATTTACTCTCAACAAAATGTAGAATAAAGGCAATGCTTATGAAGAAGATTCTGTGCTAAACTTCTTGAATTGTCCCCCCATCAGCATGGACAAGGGCTTTATAGAGCCTGTCTTCACTAGTAATGTAAGTTTGTCCTTCTCAAGCCTTCAAACTTTGTTCTGTATATTTGGTTAGGCATGACTGCAACAGCTGTTTATTTTTGGTGTTTGCATCAAATTGCATGTTTAAAGTTTATTATGCAGTTCATAAACAAAAGTTTTTCCTTCTCAATTTAAGTTTTCAGTTGTACAACCAAGTTCCTTCTTCATACCATGTAAATTAAACTATTCAGAGCAAGCGATCTTCTTTTGCACTGCATGTATGCTTCTGTTCTTCATCCGTAATCCAGTGGTGTGGTGAACCTACCCACTACAGCACAATATCATATTCTGCAATGTCTTAACTATGAACAATGTCATATCATTCTACTATTATTTAAACCATCTCTTTATTTGCCAATCTGAAATGGGATAAATTGACAGCACACTAACTATTGATACTTATGAGTTCTTGATTTGTAATCCAGTGGTGTTGTGAAGCTGCCAACTCTTACACAATGTCATTTCCTGCCATGTCTTGACCTAAACAATACCATATTGTGTTAATGCAATTTTAAACTGTGTCACTTTATTCTTCAGTAAGAAATGTGATGAATTATCAGCACTGATACTTTTATGTGCGAAACCTGTCATCTGTCTGCTTGTTTATCTTTCAAAGTGAGGAAGATATAAGTGTTGAACAAGCGTAGTCTCATCATCTTGCTCAGCTGCTTGCGCTGCAGCTCCCCAGCAGGGCTAACCTTTCTTGAACTCTATTGAAGTGTTGTCGGTTTTGTATATTATTTTGTCGGCGTGTTTATTTGCATTGGTGGCGATCTTTGATGCCCAGTGTATGTAATCTGATGTCCGCTTGTGCTTTATTATCATAGTGGCGAACTTTGATGCCCAGTGGATGTAATATGCCATAATTTCTTTATTGTATAGTCTAGGTTTTTTCTTATTCATGATGTTGCAGTTATTTTACTGTATATATGTCCTATCTTCGCAGTAAACCGGCCAAACCGTAAAATTACGGTACATAATCGGGCCGTCATGCAATCACGATGTATGATCCGCATCATGGGCCCGTCAAACTGGCCCACTAGTAGATTCGGGCCTTTAATAGGCCGAGTAACCCCTGGCCCTCTTTTCGCAAGAAAACTCAATGGGCTTTTAGGAGGCTGAGAAGTAGGCTGGGCCTGAAACGTGCCGAATAGCTCACGGGCCGGCGGCAGCCCGAAATGGACCCCGACCCATGATTGTGTGAATCAATTCACGGGCTTTTAACAGGCCAAAGTTGTCTCGGTCCTTGTTTGGCCCAATCAGATATCGGCTGTGAGCAGGCCGGATGCAAACCGGGCCGTAGTTAGGCCCAACTATATGACGGGCTTTTAACAGGCCGAAATTAATATAAGGACAAAATGTTAAATGGGACCTTAACAGGCCGAAACTAATATCAGGCCGAATTACTAAATGGGCCTTTAGCAAGTGGGCCCAAAAGCATAGCGTCCAGTCAACGGGCCGAATCTGATATGGGCCATAATTGAGCCCAAAGCCTCTTAAAGGGCCGGACCTGATCTGGGCCGTGATTTGGCCCAGAAAGTGGGAGGCTTTTAACGGGCCGGATCTTATATGGGCCATTATTAGGCCCGAAATGTGGTAGACCATTAATGGACCGGATCAATTATGGGCCGGCATTTGGCCCAAAACATGGCAGCCAGTTAATGGGCCGGCCTACTAAGGTCCTCAAAATCTTGTGGTCCTATAGCTGGGCCGGCCCATTAATGTTGGCGCAATCTCGTGGGACTTTAGCTGGGCCAGCCCATTATGATCCGCAAGAATTTTGTGGGCCTTTACCTGGGCCGGCCCATTATGGCACACAAAAATCTTATGGGCCTTTACCTGGGTCGGCCTATTATGGCCCGCGAAATCTTGTGGGCCTTTAGCTGGGCCAGCCCATTATAGTCCGCAAAATCTCGTGGGCCTTTAACTGGGCTGACCCATTAAGGGCCGCAAAATCTTGTGGGCCTTTAGTTGGGCCGGCCCACTTAAACTTGTTGGGCCGTGCCACATGTCGACGTATCATAGTCGCCTTCTGTCCAATGATTGGATGGCATCTGTCCCAACGATGAGCCGACACGTGTTTCCTGTAGCCAATGATGATTTTACACATGGAAAATCCCCATTGGTCGGGGCTGTTAACGGGTTATCGGATCCAAAACCTGACCCGATAGCTTAATGGCGTTCCTTATGATGGATGCCACGTGTCGGTCACCCTTGACGAAAGCACTTCTGTGACGCGCGATTTATCTTCATGGAAGTGGACACTTCCGTGATGATAATTTTGGTAATGTCATGGAACACTTCTACGACAGCACAGGTATGACTATCTTGATTCTGTCATAAAATCGTCATGGATGTACATGCATGACAAAAAACGCGACCTACTGTGACAAACACGTATCATCACGGAAGTGTATTTTTTTTGTAGTGTTAGTCATCGCCAATTGCTTGATAGATGCTAGAGTGTATGTGCATGCTTTGTCACATGTTTTATTTGCTATCTTATTGTGTGAGCATGCTGAATGCATAATTTTCCCCATTCGAGGGCATCCATTTGTAGTTTGCTTGTTTGGTTTTTCTTTGGCCAAATGGATGGACAAGAATGCCTAAGTACTTAGCTATCTATGCCTTTTCTCGTCTCAAACTCTATTCATGCTACATCACAAAGTTTGAACAAGTCGAATTCGGACCCTCCGGTGAGGAGCACTCGGAGCCACCGATCCATCAAGGGCTTAACTTCCAAAACCTCTTAATGCCTTTTGGTTAGACCAACTCATCCTGCTCGGTCTCACTGAAATCATTAAGTTGATCTAGGTTTTATCTCGGTGCAACCAATTAGAACAATTCAGTCACACTGAGTTGCAGCAACTGCTAGCAGTTTTGCATCTCGGTGCCACCAAGTCATTCCACTCGGTCACACCGTCAGCAACTGGGTATATATACCGCAGGTTGAAAGTTTGGAAATTTCGTCAAACCACTCGACCATGCCTCCCAGCATCGCCGCCCCCTTGGTCTCCGGATCATCGCCATCGTCGCTAGTGACCTCTTGCCGCCGGTGTCCGCCGCCGTCAACAAAATCCTCACCGCCGTTGCTGCCATAGCAAGTCCATTGCCAAGTTAGGATTCGGATTTGACCCTTTGTGCTTTCCATTACTCTGATTCTTGCACAAATCTTAATGCCTATGTTCTTCCCACGTATGAGATCAATCTGCCCACCCAACGAAGTCCTTATAATAGATTTGATGCAAAGACTTAGGGTTAGGTTTCCGCCGAACTCATCTCGAACCGACCGATCTAAGGATCTCGGTCACACCAATTGGGTCCGGACATTGCACAAGTACAACTCGATCTGACCGAAGTGTATTGATCGGTGTGACCGAAATCACTTTCTCTATGAAACCCTAGCATCTCAGAGTCACCGAACTGTGTCTCGGTCTGATCGAAATCACATGTTTAGACTTTGATGTTGCTTCGGTGTCACCGAGTTTGTCAAATCGGTAGCTCTGATATGCTTTATGCAGAAAACTAAAGTTAAGTTTTTGTCTCAATATTTTTGCAAAATAAGTTGTGCTTTGTGATGCTCATCCACTCTATCCACTCCCAACTATTCACAGGTTCAGTTTCAGCCATGTCAGAGGCAGTGATAGTCAGAACAGGTCAAAAGAGCAGGCAAGTCTCAGTGCAGGCAGGAGTCCTGAGAGTAGCAAGGATGAGGGGAGCAGAAGCACTCCCAGCAACTTGCCAAAAGCTGCTACCAGAACAAAGAAGAGGAAAATATCTGACAGTGAGGATGAGGACTTCATTGCTAATGAGGCCAGTTCCAAGAAGAAGGTTCTCAAGAAGGAATATGGTGGTGTTGCTGCCACAAAGCCTGGTGCTCAGAAGAAAGCTACACCTATGAGAGCTCCAATGTCTAAACCCAGGAAAGTTCCAACTGAAAATACTATGAAGTTTACTATTGAGCAGTTAGATGGTGATGAGGCTGCTGGAGATGGCAAGAAGAACAAGAGAGCTAGAACAACCACTGCCAGGGTGCTTGGGTATCCTTCCATGATAAGGAGTGATGATTAAAATGATGATGAGGAGGAAGAGCTTGTTGCACCTCCTGCCAAGACTCAGAAGCTGATGGCAGATGCTATCAAGACTGGGGCTGCTCCTTCTAAGCCCAAGTCTGCCCCAAGCCCTCACTCAAGCTTAAGTCACCAACACAACTGCACCCAAGAGATCAACAATGAACATTTCTACTACTGAAAAGAACAAGGACCCAGTGCCTGAAGCTCGAGAAGAAGAAGAGACACTAGTGCTCAGGAAGCTCAAGCCAAAGATTCCAGATCATAGTGATGATCATCCTGTGGTAGAGAACATGAAAGTGAGAAAGGATGCTGGTCTGAGATTATGGAGACAGACAGATCCATATGCCACTAGGAGAAGAACTGTTGTGGACTATCGCTTTCACACCAAGGAACAACATGATTTCTATGAGACAGTTCTTCTAGACAAGAAGCCCATTGTGTGTGACATGAAATGGGTAGACTCTAAGTATATTGATGACAATGAAGATTACTTCCCAGGTGTGCATGAGAGCTTTAGATTGAATGGTGTTGACAAGTTTGTTGGACAAAAGTTGACTAAGTGGAATGACGAGATGATAATGCAATTATACTCCACAACTCGCTTATATCTTGATGGAAAGATTGTCAGGATGATAGAAGGAACAAGATATTAATCTACTGTCTTAGAATGGGCCAAGTTGATCAATGCCCCCAAGGAAGAAGAGAATGATATTGATGTATATGCTAACCCAAGGAAGGATCACAACTCCATGGCTAACATGTACAATCCAATTCCTGACAAAGCCTTGGAGACTCACAAGCTTGGATCCATCTACTATCTGCTCTCTGGCTTGACCACAATGAACACCATTTTGAGTCACCCTCTATTTCCCAAGTTAGAAGATCATAGGATGACTAGTGGACATTCCATCAACTTGCTTCACTTATTTGATGTGCCACAGAAATTCAAAGTGATGAACTTGATAGTAGAGACTGTGAAGAGAATAGCTACGGACTAGAAGAGATCATGTGGATATGCCCCTCACATTCAGACCTTGATTAATTCCAAGATGGGAACTGGGTATATCTATCGGACAAAGAGCATCTTCCCTTGAGGCTAGACTTTGAGGACAATGAGGTTGTCATGGATGATACACATCCTACTTGTGCAGATGCCCAGGAGAAGATAGAGAAGGCAAAGGCTACTAAAGCAGCAAAGATAGCAAGTGCTCCAGATGCATCAGTTGTTAATCTCAAGACCAAGCAAGATCAACTCAGTTATATGCTTGAGGCCACCGTGAGGATTGAGAAGAGCCTGGCCACCTTGACTCAGAATCAGGAAAGTCTTGAGAGGATCATTGAGACTAAGCTTCATGATCTAGATGTAAAGGTCACAAAGATTTGATACGTCTCCAACGTATCTATAATTTTTTATTGTTCCATGCTATTATATTATCCATCTTGGATGTTTTATATAATTTTGGGGACTAACCTATTAACCTAGAGCACAATGCCAGTTTCTGGTTTTTTCCTTGTTTTTGAGTTTTACAGAAAAGGAATATCAAACGGAGTCCAAATGAGCTGAAAATTTACGGTAATTTTTTATGGACCAGAAGAAGCCCCCGAAGCAAAAGAGTTGGGCCAGAAGAGTCCCAAGTCAACCATGAGGGTGGAGGGTGCGCCCTACCCCCCTAGGCGCGCCCCTACCTCATGGCTGACTCTGGGACCCCCCTGACATGAAACCGATGCCAAAAATTTCTATAAATACAGAAAACCCCGAAAACCAGGATCGGGAGTTCTGCTGCCGCAAGCCTCTGTAGCCACCAAAACTAATTGGGACCCTGTTCCGGCACCCTTTCAGAGGGGGGAATCATTACCAGTGGCCGTCTTCATCATCCCAGCGCTCTCCATGACAAGGAGGGAGTAATTCACCCTTGGGGATGAGGGTATGCACCAGTAGCTATGTGTTTGATCTCTCTCTCTCTCTCTCTCTCGTGTTCTTGATTTGGCACGATCTTGATGTACCGCGAGCTTTGCTATTATAGTTGGATCTTATGATGTTTCTCCCCCTCTACCTTCTTGTAATGGATTGAGTTTTCCCTTTGAAGTTATCTTATCAGATTGAGTCTTTAAGGATTTGAGAACACTTCAAGTATGTCTTGCATGTGCTTATCTGTGGTGACAATGGGATATTGATGTGATCCACTTGATGTATGATTTGGTGATCAACTTGCGGGTTCTGTGACCTTGTGAACTTATGCATAGGGGTTGGCACACGTTTTCGTCTTGACTCTCCGGTAGAAACTTTGGGGCACTCTTTGAAGTTCCTTGTTTTGGTTTGAATAGATGAATCTGAGATTGTGTGATGCATATCATATAATCAAACCCGCGGATACTTGTGGTGACATTGGAGTATCTAGGTGACATTAGGGTTTTGGTTGATGTATGTCTTAAGGTGCCATTTTACTACGAACTCTAGGGTTGTTTGTGACACTTATAGGAATAGCCCAATGGATTGATCGGAAAGAATAACTTTGAGGTGGTTTTGTACCCTACAATAATCTCTTCGTTTGGGCTCCGCTATTAGTGACTTTGGAGTGTCTCTTTGTTGCATGTTGAGGGATTGTTATATGATCTAGTTATGTTATCACTGTTGAGAGAACTTGCACTAGTGAAAGTATGAACCTTAGGCCTTGTTTCGAAGCATTGCAATACCGTTTTCGCTCACTTTTGTTACTTGCTACCTTGCTGTTTTTATATTTTAAGATTACAAAAACCTATATCTACAATCCATATTGCACTTGTATCACCATCTCTTCGCTGAACTAGTGCACCTATACAATTTACAATTGTATTGGGTGTGTTGGGGACACAATAGACTCCTTGTTATTTGGTTGCAGGGTTGTTTGAGAGATACCATCTTCATCCTACGCCTCCCACGGATTGATAAACCTTAGGTCATCCACTTGAGGGAAATTTGCTAATGTCCTACAGAACTCTGCGCTTGGAGGCCCAACACGAGTCTACAAGAAAAAGGTTGCATAGTAGACATCAAGCTCTTTTCTAGTGTCATTGCCGGGGAGGTTAGTGCTTGAAGGTATATCTTTAGATCTTGCAATCGAATATTTTAGTTTCTTGTTTTATTACTAGTTTAGTCTATTAAAGAAACTACAAAAAAATGGAATTGAGGTTGCCTCATATGCTTCATCTTTTTAATGTCTTTCGTGAAAATGATGGAAAGGAAAATTGTGCTCAAGTGTTAGAAGAAGAAGTCTATAAAATGTTTGGCGTAAAATCTTTGTATGATGAGCATGATTGCAATATTGTTAGTATAAATTCTTTGAATATCCATGATGCTAATGATATGCAAATCCATAAGCTTGGGCATGCTATGTTTGATGAATATGGTATTTTTAGTCCCCCAAGTTTTGATGAGAATACTTATTATGATGATAGCATGCCTCCTATTTATGATGACTATATTGATGAAAGTGGGTTTGGAAGAGTGTCAACTTTAGGTATTAATGAGCCCACTATTTTGGAGGGTGTTGAATCTTATTGTGATAATTATGAAAGTGTATTTGGAGAGGTCATGACTTTATTTAGTGATGAATCCACTATTTCGGAAGAGGTTCCAATTGATTATGAGAACAAAGTTGCTATCTATGATGATTATTGTTATGACATGTATGCTATAAATAATAATGATAACCATGAAACTTGTCATCATGATTTTAATTTTCAATTGGATTATGCCTCACATGATAGTTATTTTGTTGAGTTTGCTCCCACTACTATTCATGAGAAGAAATTTGCTTATGTGGAGAGTAATAAAAATTCTATGCTTGTGCATCATGAAAATAATGCTTTATGTGATGGTTATATTTTTGAATTCATTCATGATGCTGATGTCTACTACACAACCTTCTTCTTGTAGACGTTGTTCGGCCTGCAAGTGCACAAGTTTGTAGGACAGTAGCAAATTTCCCTCAAGTGGATGACCTAAGGTTTATCAATTCGTGGGAGGCGTAGGATGAAGATGGTCTCTCTCAAACAACCCTGCAACCAAATAACAAAGAGTCTCTTGTGTCCCCAACACACCCAATACAATGGTAAATTGCATAGGTGCACTAGTTCGGCGAAGAGATGGTGATACAAGTGCAATATGGATGGTAGATATGAGTATTTGTAATCTTAAATTATAAAAACAGCAAGGTAACTAATGATAAAAGTGAGCGTAAACGGTATTGCAATGGTAGGAAACAAAGCCTAAGGTTCATACTTTCACTAGTGCAAGTTCTCTCAACAATAATAACATAACTGGATCATATAACTATCCCTCAACATGCAAGAAAGAGTCACTCCAAAGCCACTAATAGCGGAGAACAAACGAAGAGATTATGGTAGGGTACGAAACCACCTCAAAGTTATCCTTTCTGTTCTATCTATTCAAGAGTTCGTAGTAAAATAATATGAAGCTATTCTTTCCGTTCAATCTATCATAGAGTTCATACTAGAATAACACCTTAAGACATAAATCAACCAAAACCCTAATGTCACCTAGATACTCCATTGTCACCTCAAGTATCCATGGGCATGATTATACGATGTGCATCACACAATCTCAAATTCATCTATTCAACCAACACAAAGTACTTCAAAGAGTGCCCCAAAGTTTCTATCGGAGAGTCAAGACGAAAACATGTGCCAACCCCTATGCATAGGTTCATGGGCGGAACCCGCAAGTTGATCACAAAAACATACATCAAGTGGATCACGCGATATCCCATTGTCACCAAAGATAAGCACGGCAAGACATACATCAAGTGTTCTCAAATCCTTAAAGACTCAATCCGATAAGATAACTTCAAGAGGAAAACTCAATTCATCACAAGAGAGTAGAGGGGGAGAAACATCATAAGATCCGATAGCAAATCTCGCGATACATCAAGATTGTGCCATAGAGAGAACACGAGAGAGAGAGAGAGATCAAACATATAGCTACTGGTACATACCCTCAGCCCCGAGGGTGAACTACTCCCTCCTCGTCATGGAGAGCGCCGGGATGATGAAGATGGCCACTGGTGAGGGATCCCACCCTCCGGCAGGGTGCCGGAACAGGCTCCCGAGAGGTTTTTGGTGGTTACAAAGGCTTGCGGCGACGGAACTCCTGATCTATCTTCAGTTTCGGTGGTTTTAGGGTATATGGGAATATATAGGCGAAAGAAGTCGGTCGTGGGAGCCTCGAGGGGCCCACGAGATAGGGGGCGTGCCCAGGGGTGGGCGCGCCCTCCTATCTCCTGGCCTCCTCGAAACTTCCTTGGCTTGTACTCCAAGTCTACCGGATCGTGTTCGTTCCAAAAATCACGCTCCCGAAGGTTTCATTCCGTTTGGACTCCGTTTGATATTCCTTTTCTTCGAAACACTGAAATAAGCAATAAAACAACAATATGGGTTGGGCCTCCGGTTAATAGGTTAGTCCCAAAAGTAATATAAAAGTGTATAATAAAGCCCGTAATCATTCAAAAAAGATAATAAAATAGCATGAATGCTTCATAAATTATAGATACGTTGGAGACGTATCAGCATCCCAAGCTTAATTCCTGCTCGTCCTCGAGTAGGTAAATGATAAAGAAAGAATTTATGAATTGTGAATGCTAGAAGGTGCACAAGTCTAATCAATGATAATTTCAGTCACCTTTTCTAGCATGATTATATGTCATAACAGTAGTTCATCTCATAAAACTTCTCAAGACCAAGTAACAAGCTATTCACATGTTAAAGCATAGACCATAAACTTTCTTGAAAACTAGCAAACTTCATTCTCAGTCATCAAACAATTGCAATTCATCTTATTTTCAGAAAGGGTCTATGTCAGAGCTTTGATTTAGCAAACTCCACATACTCAACTATCATATAGTCTTCTACAATTGCTAACACTCACGCAATACCTCATGGTTATGGAATTTTAATCGGACACTAAGAAAGATAGGGGCTTATAATTTCGCCTCCCAACGTATTCACCTTTGGGTGATGTCAACAATAATAGTTCATGCTAACTTACATCCAATTGGATATATATATCAGGATCTTTCCAACACGAGGTGCTTGCCAAAGGATAAGATGAAAAAGGGAATGGTGAAGATCACCTTGACTCTTGCATAAAGTAAAAGACATAAAGTAAAATATAGACCCTTCGCAGAGGGAAGCAGAGGTTGTCATGCGCTTTTATGGTTGAATGCACAAAATCTTAATGCAAAAGAACGTCACTTTATATTGCCACTTGTATATGGACCTTTATTATGCAGTCCGTCGCTTTTATTGCTTCCATAACAAGATCGTATAAAGCTTATTTTCTTCACACTAATAGATCATACATATTTAGAGAGCAATTTTTATTGCTTGCACTGATGACAACTTACTTTAAGGATCTTACTCAATCCATAGGTAGGTATGGTGGACTCTCATGGCAAAGCTGGGTTTAAGGATATTCGGAAGCACAAGTAGTATCTCTACTTGGTGCAAGGAATTTTGGCTAGCATGAGGGGGAAAAGCAAGCTCAACATGTTTGAATGATCCATGACAATATACTTTAATTGAGATGTGAGAAAATATAACCCATTAAGTTGTCTTCCTTGTCCAACATCAACTCTTTAGCATGTCATACTTAATGAGTGCCCACAATTATAAAAGATGTCTATGATAGTATATTTATATGTGAAATCTCTCTTCCTTCAATATTCTTTCATGAATTGTTCAAATGACCAATACAATGCTTGCTAACCTTCAATAAATTTACAACCTCTACTTCTTAGATGTGAAGTCATTACTACCCATGGGATAAGCAAATGAAACATATATAATTTCAGATTTATGACATTCAACTCATTCAACCATTTACTCATAGGATATAAGTGAAGCACACGAGTAAATGACAAACTACTCCAAAAAGATATAAGTGAAGATCAATGAGTAGCTAAATAATTATGCAACTATGTGAAGATTCTCTGTCATCAAAGAATTTCAGATCTTGGTATTTTAGTCAAACAGCAATCAAAGCAAAATAAAATGACATTACAAGGATAACACAACTCATGTGAAGAAGCAAAAACTTAGGTTCAACCGATACTAACCAATAGTTGTTGAACAAGAAAGGTGGGATGCCTACCGGGGCATCCCCAAGCTTAGATGATTGAGACTTCTTGAAATATTATCTTGGGGTGCCTTGGGCATCCCCAAGCTTGAACTTTCGTGTCTCCTTAATTCCTCTCATATCATGGTTTCTCTTTTTATCAAAAGCTTCATCCACACCAAACTCAACAAGAACTCGTGAGATAGGTTAGTATAAACCAATGCAAAACCTTAATATTTTCTACTATAACAAATCACTAAAATTATTATTCAACATGGCATACTAAATGTCTCTGCATATTTAACACTCCTATCCTCAAATAGAATCATTAAACAAGCAAACATATGCAAACAATGCAAACATAACAGCAATCTGCCAAAACAGTATAGTCTGTAAAGAATGCAAGATTCATCATACTTACCTAACTCCAAAATTTTTGAGAAAACTACTACGCTGTAGAAGATTTATCAGAGCTCAATATGCAAAAAGTTTCAACATTATATCATTCTCTGACTTTTCTAGGGAATTTTTTGCAACAGCGGCAAACTTTCTGTTTTGAGACAGCAACATGTATACTTGCAAAATAAGCATGGTAAAGGCTATCCTCGACATTTTTATTGAAAATATAGATGCAAAACATTATTCTAAATAACAGCAAGCAAAATAAAATGATGCTCCAAGCAAAACACATATCATGTGGTGAATAAAAATATAGCTCCAAGTAAAGTTACCGATGAACGAAGACGAAAGAGGGGATGCCTTCCGGGGCATCCCCAAGCTTAGGCTTTTGGTTGTACTTGAGTATTACCTTGGGGTGCCTTGGGCATCCCCAAGCTTAGTCTGTTGCCACCCCTTATTCCATAGTCCATCGAATCAAACTTGAAAACTTCACAACACAAAACTCAACAGAAAACTCGTAAGCTCCGTTAGTATAAGAAAATAAAACCACCACTTAGGTACTGTAATGAACTCATTCTAAATTCATATTGGTGTAATATCTACTGTATTCCAACCTCTCTATGGTTCATACTCTCCAATACTACTCATAGATTCATCAAAATAAGCAAAGAACACATAGAAAAATAGAATCTGTAAAAAACATAACAGTCTGTACTAATCTGTATCAACCGTATACTTATGGAACTCCAAAAATCCTACCAAATTAGGAAGTCCTAAGCAATTTGTGTAACAATCTAGAGCATAAAGAATCATATCAGAAGCACGTTTCTATGAATTAGCAAAACTAATTTACTGGGTGAAAAAGGTTCTGATTCTCAGCAGGATCAACACAACTACCACCGTAAGCTATTCTAAAGGTCTTACTTGGCACTTTATTGAAACAAAAGCTATAAAACATTATTACTACAGTAGAATAATCATGTTAACACACAAAAACAGTAAAGATAAATATTTGGTTGTCTCCCAACAAGCACTTTTCTTTAATGCCTTTCTAGCTAGGCATGATAATGACAATGATGCTCGCATAAAAGATAAGAATTGAAACATAAAGAGAGCATCATGAAGCTTATGACTAGCACATTTAAGTCTAACTCTCCTCCTGTGTATAGGGATTTTGTGAGAAAACAACTTATGGGAACAACAATCAACTAGCATAGGAGGGCAAAACAAGCATAACTTCAAAATTTTAAGCGCAAAGAGAGGAAACTTGATATTATTGCAATTCCTACAAGCATATGTTCCTCCCTCAAAATAATTTTCAGTAGTATCATGAATGAATTCAAAAATATAACCAGCACCTAAAGCATTCTTTTCATGATCTACAAGCATATAAAATTTACTACTCTCCACATAAGCAAAATCCTTCTCATTCGGAATAGTGGGAGTATCATAAGAGACTTGAATACTATAAATTGTTTCCACATTAAAAGAGCAATGTTTAGAAAAAGGGTAATCATAATCATGACAAGTTTTATAAATATAATCATCACTACTTTTTATATAATAAGTTACATCACAATAATCATCATAAGTAGCAACTTCGTTCTCATCATAATCGATTGACACCTCTTCTAAGATAGTGGAATCATCACTAAATAAAGTTGACACTCTTCCAAATCCACTTTCATATTCATCACAATAAGATTCAACATCTTCCAAAATAGTGGGATCACTACTTCCTAAAGTTGACACTCTTCCAAACCCACTTTCATTGATATAATTATCATAGGTAAGAAGCATGCTATCATCATAACAACTTTGCATATCAAAACTTGGGATGCTAAAAATATCATCTTCATTAAACATAGCATCCCCAAGCTTGGGACAAACATTAATTGCAGCAAATATATTCTCAAATATGTAATCCTCATCAAACATAGCTTCCCCAAAGCTTGGGACTTTTCATATCATAAGCATAATCACTCTCATCATTAATAGTATGGATAGCACCAATAGTATAGCAATTATCATCATCACAATGAGTAGTAGGAGCAACATCATTTGGGAGGGATACCTTTTTACCTTTGTTGCTCCTTCTTTGCTTTTTCTTCTTCACATTATATGTAGGTTCATCCCTCTTCTTTGAGCTCCTTATTGATAAGATTGGTTGAATAGAAAGCTCCTCCTCGTTACCTGATTCATCATAAGAAATAATAGGAGGATATTGGGAAATCTCTTCCCTTTCATTAGTATTCTCTTCATCTTTTATTTGCTTCCTTTTCTTTAGGTAATTGGCAATATAAGGATTTTCAATGCAATTCACTGCACAATACAAATAAATCTTTTCTAGATCAAAATCAAGAACTCTATCAAGATTAAATTTTGGAATACCCTCAGTTATACGTTCCATTTCTTCATACCCTAAAAGAAGACTAAGCTATTTATGATGCTCAAGGGTAATCAAGCTATCACAATTTTTGGACACAATTCGATCATGAAACAATTTGCATTGGAGGTTTAAATGACCACGTTCATTGCAAAGTTCACAAGGAGCGCAAAAAATATTGAATTATTTAGCACAAACATCAAGACTTTCTTGCAACAGTTTAGTCTCTAAATGCTTATGCCTCTTGCAATATCTATTTTCCCTATTTGGTGTGTACTTGCAAACCCAATCTACTCCACAAAAATCAACATGCTTATAAGAGACATTTTCATCATAACTAGTGCAATCATCATTAGTACTATGGATATTCAGAGAGTTCATACTAACAACATTGCAATCATGCTCATCATTCAAAGATTTAGTATCAAACATTCTATAGATTTCTTCTTCTAGCACTTCAGCACAATTTTCCTTTTCATCAAACTCACGGAAGATATTAAAAAGATGAAGTGTATGAGACAAACTTAACTCCATTTTTTGTAGTTTTATTTTATAGACTAAACTAGTGATAAAACAAGAAACAAAAAGATTTGATTGCAAGATCTAAAGGTATACCTTCAAGCACTCACCTCCCCGGCAACAGCGCCAAAAAAGAGCTTGATGTCTACTACACAACCTTCTTCTTGTAGACGTTGTTGGGCCTGCAAGTGCACAGGTTTGTAGGACAGTAGCAAATTTCCCTCAAGTGGATGACCTAAGGTTTATCAATCCGTGGGAGGCATAGGATGAAGATGGTCTCTCTCAAACAACCCTGCAACCAAATAACAAAGAGTCTCTTGTGTCCCCAACATACCCAATACAATGGTAAATTGTATAGGTGCACTAGTTCGGAGAAGAGATGGTGATACAAGTGCAATATGGATGGTAGATATGAGTATTTGTAATCTGAAATTATAAAAACAGCAAGGTAACAAATGATAAAAGTGAGCGTAAACGGTATTGCAATGGTAGGAAACAAAGCCTAAGGTTCGTACTTTCACTAGTGCAAGTTCTCTCAACAATAATAACATAACTGGATCATATAACTATCCCTCAACATGCAACAAAGAGTCACTCCAAAGCCACTAATAGCGGAGAACAAACGAAGAGATTATGGTAGGGTACGAAACCACCTCAAAGTTATCCTTTCTGTTCTATCCATTCAAGAGTCCGTAGTAAAATAACATGAAGCTATTCTTTCCGTTCAATCTATCATAGAGTTCATACTAGAATAACACCTTAAGACACAAATCAACCAAAACCCTAATGTCACCTAGATACTCCATTGTCACCTCAAGTATCCGTGGGCATGATTATACGATATGCATCACACAATCTCAAATCCATCTATTCAACCAACACAAAGTACTTCAAAGAGTGCCCCAAAGTTTCTACCGGAGAGTCAAAACGAAAATGTGTGCCAACCCCTGTGCATAGGTTCATGGGCGGAACCCGCAAGTTGATCACAAAAACATACATCAAGTGGATCACACGATATCCCATTGTCACCACAGATAAGCATGGCAAGACATACATCAAGTGTTCTCAAATCCTTAAAGACTCAATCCGATAAGATAACTTCAAGAGGAAAACTCAATTCATCACAAGAGAGTAGAGGGGGAGAAACATCATAAGATCCAACAATAATAGCAAAGCTCGCGATACATCATGATCGTGCCATAGAGAGAACATGAGAGAGAGAGAGAGATCAAACACATAGCTACTGGTACATACCCTCAACCCCGAGGGTGAACTACTCCCTCCTCGTCATGGAGAGCGCCGGGATGATGAAGATGGGCACCGGTGAGGGATCCCCCCCTCCGGCAGGGTGCCGGAACGGGATCCCGTGAGGTTTTTGGTGGCTACAGAGGCTTGCGGCGGTGGAACACCCGATCTATCTTCTGTTTCGATGATTTTAGTGTATATGGGAATATATAGGCGAAAGAAGTTGGTCGGGGGAGCCTCGAGGGGCCCACGAGACAGGGGGCGTGCCCAGGGGGTGGGCCCGCCCTCCTATCTCCTGGCCTCCTCAAAACTTCTCTGGATTGTACTCCAAGTCTCCCGGATCATGCTCGTTCCAAAAATCACGCTCCCGAAGGTTTCATTCCATTTGGACTCCGTTTGATATTCCTTTTCTTTGAAACACTGAAATAAGCAATAAAACAACAATATGGGTTGGGCCTCCGGTTAATAGATTAGTCCCAAAAGTAATACAAAAGTGTATAATAAAGCCCGTAATCATTCGAAACCGATAATAAAATAGCATGAATGCTTCATAAATTATAGATACGTTGGAGACGTATTATATGCTACTGAAAATTATTATGAGGGAGGAATATATGCTTGTAGGAATTGCAATAATATCAAGTTTCCTCTCTTTATGTTGAAAATCTTGAAGTTTTGCTTGTTTTGCCTTCCTATGCTAGTTGATTCTTGTTCCCACAAATTGTTTGCTCATAAAGTCCCTATGCATAGGAAGTGGGTTAGACTTAAATGTGCTTGCCACATATGTTCCATGATGCTCTCTTTGTGTTTCAATTCTTTACTTTTATGCAAGCATCATTGAAATCATCATGCCTAGCTAGAAAGGCATTAAAGAAAAGCGCTTGTTGGGAGACAACCCAACACCATTGAGAGAGTCCTGGACTGTCGGGTCCTCAAGGATCCGGCCTATGTGACATGGGCCAAACTGATGGGCCCTGAAGATACGAGATAGAAAGCCTTCTCCCGTGTTCGGACGGGATTCTCCTTTGCGTGGCGTCCGGATGTGTAGTTTCCTTCTTCTGTAAACCGACTTTGTACAACCCTAGTCCCCCTCCATCAACCATCCACAACAATACCATCGTGAGGGAGACTTTTATCCCCGGCTAAATCTTCGTATTTGGCGGCTTCGCACTGCGTGCCAATTCAATTGGCCATCTGGAGCAGATCGACAGCTATGCCCCTGGTCATCAGATCAGTTTTGAAAAACCTAAACTATGTCACTGATATCCGGGGAGACTTGATCTTCCAAGGGTTCGCGGCCTCAACCGCGGCTCCGGCCTTAGATCCCAAATACCTCACCGAGTCCGAAGACGGGAATTTAGAGCCCTTCGGACTCTCCACAGCCATAGAGCTCAACACCGGAGATACGGAGGGGATCGTTTCAACGACAGGCACGGAGTCATACCAGGCTCCCTTTATCAACACGAAGCTGGACTCACCCCCGAACACCCGATCTGAACTCTCGAGGTCCGTGTTATGCGAGCTCAGCCAGGGAACTCATGTCCCACCCTGCTCCACGGACTCTCGCTTCCCTGTCCAAACATCACTCTTAAATGAGGCCGTGGACTTAATGCGATCTCTCGCCATCATAGAAGGATCACTGCCAAACTACGCCCAGCCCACACTAGGGGCTGAGAGCAGGGAATTTTACGTCCCACCCACCACCCACTTCATAGACACTGTCGAGGATTTAACCGACATGCTCGATTACGCTTCCGAAGATATCGACGGCATGGATGATGATGTCAGAGAAGAGCAAAGCCAGAACCCGCCGTTTACCGGATGCTGGACGGCTACTTCCACAAATGATCTATACATGGTGGACACACCCAAAGAGGATGACGACGAAGTTGGAAAGGATCCAGTCGAGGACAAGCCTCCCGTGGCACCACCAAAGCATCAACGTCAGTGGCGCCGCACTAAATCACGCCGCAAAAAAGACAGGAAACCGGTACCGAAGACAACAATACTCCGGATAACATCGAAGACCAAGAAGCCCCTATCGAACCAACATCCGAGCATGATGATTGGGAGGAGGGGAAAGTCAACCCTGATGGTCCCATTGGGAACGAGGGCTCAGAGGATAGTAACTACTTACCGACCTCCGAAGAGGGCGAGAGCCTGAGCGACGAAGAATTCATCATGCCGGAGGAACCCCTCGAACAAGAGCGCTTTAAGCGTCGGCTAATAGCCACTGCAAGAAGCCTGAAATGGAAGCAGCAGTAGCTTCAAGCCGATCAGGATCTGCTCAATGACAGATGGACTGATGTCCTGGCAGCTGAGGAATACGGCCTCGAACGCCCAACCAAGAGTTATCCGAAGCGTAAGCTGCTACCCCAATTCGACGACGAGGTCCCAGGGCCTATACCGCCCACGTGTAATGCTACCGACAGACCTGACCGACCACCACGTGGCCGGGACAGAGCGACAACTCAAGCCGAACACTAGCCTGCACCACCCCGCCATAAAGGCAGAGAGACAGCAGCTACAGGATACACTTGCAACCTACGACAGGACCAGGCTAATAGAGCTGGTCAGACCAGATCAATCTATGGATCAAGGGGGCATGCCTTAGCGCGAGAAGACGGCCATCAAACCTGGCGTGACAAGCACAACTTCACCCGGGCTGAAAACCGCATACGGACTCCATCCGAACTGCGTCGTGACGTGGCCCTATATAGAGGCGCCGCACACCCCCTGTGCTTCACTAATGAGGTAATGGAGCACCAGTTCCCAGAAGAGTTTAAACCCGTGAACATCAATTCATACAATGGCACAACAGATCCCGCAGTATGGATTGAAGATTTTCTTCTCCACATTCACATGGCTCGCAGTGATGATCTACATGCCATCAAATACCTCCCCATCAAACTTAAGGGCCCAGCTCAGCATTGGTTAAATAGCCTCCTAGAAAACTCCATTGGAAGTTGGGAAGATTTGGAGGACGCCTTTACAGACAACTTCCAAGGCACTTATATCCGACCCCCGGATGTCGATGACCGCAGTCACATAGTCCAGCAGCCTGGAGAGTCAGCCAGAAAATTCTGGACCAGGTTCCTAATCAAGAAAAACCAAATAGTGGATTGTCCGGACGCCGAGGCTCTAGTAGGCTTTAAACACAACATTCGCGATGAATGGCTCGCTCGACACCTCGGCCAAAAAAAGTCGAAGTCCATGGCAGCCCTCACATCACTCATGATCCCTTTTGCACGGGCGAGGATAGCTGGCTAGCCCGTAGCAGCAACAGTACCAGCACCCCTGGCACTTCTGAAGTCAGGAATAGAAATGACAGGCCCTGGCGCAACAAAAACAAGCGTCAGAGCAACGCTGACACTGCCGAAGACATGGCAATAAACGTCGGATTTAGTGGCTCCAAGCACGGTCAGCGGAAGAGGCCATTCAAAAGAAACAAAGACGGTTCATCTAGCCCGAACCGAATACTCGATTGACCTTGCCAAATTCATGGCACCCCTAACAAGCCTACCAACCATACCAACAGAAGCTGTTGGGTCTTTAGACAGGCCGGTAAGTTAAACACCAAGCACGCGGGGAAAGGGTCACCCAACAAGGATGACGATGATGAGCCTCGTCCACCGAACA
>NC_041393.1:471115598-471164507 GCF_002162155.2 Triticum dicoccoides | reverse complement strand
AAACGGTGAACATGATATATGTTACTCACATCCCCAAGAGGGAGTGCAAGCATGTGTTAAGGGACGTCTATGCGATAGAGCTAGTCGCCCCAAAATTCAACCCATGGTCTGCATGCCCGATCACTTTTGATCACAGAGACCATCCAACCAACATCCTCCATGGAGGCTCAGCCGCGTTGGTCCTCGACCCAATTATCGATGGATTCCACCTCACAAGAGTCCTCATGGACGGCGGCAGCAGTCTTAACCTGCTCTATCAGGACACAGTCTGAAAAATGGGCATCGACTCATAAAGAATCAAGCCCACCAAAACTACATTTAAAGGAGTAATACCTGGTGTAGAGGTCCGCTACACGGGCTCAATCACATTGGAAGTCGTCTTTGGTTCGCCGGGCAACTTCCGAAGTGAAGACTTGATCTTCGACATCGTCCCCTTCTGCAGTGGCTACCACGCATTGCTCGGACGAACTGCGTTTGCCTGCTTCAATGCGGTCCCGCACTATGCTTACCTAAAAGTCAAGATGCCAGGACCACGCGGTGTTATAACAGTCCATGGAAACATGGATCACTCCCTCCGTAATGAGGAACACACCGCAACCCTCGCAGCGGAAGTGTAGGTCGGCCTTATCAAGCCAAACTCTGCATCGGGAGTCAAGCCCCTGGACCCTGTCAAACGAGTCCGGACTACCCTGCAAAATGTCAGTCCAGCTCATCAGGAGCTAGATTAGCAATCCAGCCTCCGTCCTAGCCCCAACAGAACTGCGGCGTATGTACCATGTGCATATAACTACGCACTAAAGATACCATGGGCAACGATGGAGCCATATCAAGGATAAAGTCCACAATACGTCTCAACCGTACCTGGACCCCCATATCTACCTTTTTCTTAACTTCGTTTTTCAGGTTCCCTACAACCCACATCACCTTTTCATGGTGCCAAGGGCCCCCTTTTCCGGCCCCTTATGAAAACTTGCTCATTAATCCTCTCAAAAGATCACATTCCAAGGCGAAAAGCAGCACAGATGTACGGCAGCGTCCCTAAAGGATCTTCAAAGATCACCTCTTCCTTCTTTAGTACCTGAACACAACTTTCCCTTATGCTCGGCATGTAAAATAGCCTCGAGGCTTATAGTATTATCTGTACAAATACATTTTGACTTATCAATCAGACTATAATGGAAACAGTTTTTTGCCCAACCTATTCGGTACTGGGTTATTTCCTAATCTGTATTCCCTCTTTTCTTTCATCTGATTGGCATGTACACCTCGGCACGACTTAAATCGCCAGGGGCTCCATTCAGCCACGTACATTTCTTAAAAATAGCTTAAGTCCGAACACTTTTACAGTACAAATTCGGCGTCCCGGATCTAGCATTATATGCATCGGCTCTGAATCATGTCTTGGGTCAATAATTGGGTTGCCCGGCTCCTGTGGTTACTACCTTACGTTTCGATTGTTTGGCTAAGGAAGTAAAGGGAGAACTACTACGATTGTGTTTCTAGTTCATCTGGATAAACACCTCAGTAGAGAAAGCTGAAAACTGACTGTCATGATGCGGTGAGAGCTGGTCAGCTATTCGGTGACTCAGTATAAATCTCTTGCGGGTTTTTCCGTGTCACACGAAGGACCGGTGTTCACCTGGTCAGGCATTTACAGCAACCAAGTTCGGACAGCCAAACAATACCAGGGGCTGCGCCTACAATCTTGTTGTCAAACTCCTATGGCTAAGTGAGAGTGATAAAGCCACATAGTCTGATTGCCAAGTTCGCTGCACTAACACCTCCTTCAAGGACCACGTCGTTGGGTTAAGTGTGTTTTTGTGCTATTCCGAACACCCCCGTACTATCTAAGCAAGGGGCTAAAGCCGACGACTGGCCAACTCTCAGATTCAATAAACGGCCACAACAGAGGGAAAACAATTTCAGATGAAACAAGGAAAACTATTACACAATCGCCTTGTTTTCATAATACAAAGTTTGGGAAGCACATATACACTCACTCAAAAATGATGTCCTTCGAACACTGGCCCTCTACAATGCGGGATCCTTCAAGGACGTCATTGAAATACCGCTCTGGCGTACGGTGCTCCTTGCCTGCGGGCGGTCCCTCGGTTGCAAGACTGGTGGCATTCGCCCACTGCACCTTGACACGGGCGAAGGCCATCCGAGCACCTTCGATACAGACTGACCGCTTTATAGCGCCAAGCCGTGGGCAGGCATCGACTAGCCGCTACACAAGACCAAAGTAGCTACTGGGTATGGGTTTGGCTGGCCAAAGACGGACTATCACATCCTTCATGGCCAGTTCGGCCACCCTATGTAGCTCGGTCAGCTGTTTCAGCTGATCACTGAGGGGCACAGGATGCTCTGGTGCAAGGTACTGCGACCAGAATAGCTTCTCTATCGAGCTCCCCTCTGGCTCGGAAGAAATCTACAGCATCAACAATACTTCGGGGAAGATCCGCAAACGCTCCTGGAGAACTCCAAATGTGTGTCAGTAAGGTGTACTTTCTCCTCACAATTTAGCTCTGCATATTAAAGGCCTTACCCGCCGCAATTTGCTTGGTTTCTCGGAACTCCTGACAGGCGCTTTGGCTTCAATCCGGGCCTCCTTGACACTTTGGAGCGCTGTAGCAAGTTCGGAGTCTCGATCCGACACCTTGCGCTCCAAGGACTCACATTTGCTTATAGCATGAGTAAGCTCTTATTAGACTTCCTCCAACCTTGCTTCATGTTTTTGGCGGGCGGTTTATTCCTCGTCCGCCTCCTTCTTGGCCTCTGCTAGCGGAATATTGAGGGCCTCGACCTCAGACGTGTCAACTATGAGCATAATCATAAAGCTCAGTTACATAACAAATTGGAACTCATATCATTTTACATATGCTTCGGTATCGCATAACCTTGCTTTTCCTCCAACTTCCGCTTTAGTTCGGATACTTCGATGGCATGTGAGGTCGCCACTCGCATCAAAGCCTGTTTGTCAAACGGGACATGTTTGTTAGCTCCTCCCAAGCATTATTCGATCCTCTGTTCGGCCTTTCTTCGCAAATGCCAAACAGATTCTCAGGGGCTACTATCTATACACAGGCATTCCTCTTGCAAATAGCCAAGAATATATTATGTCACATACCTCAAAGCCTGATAAAAAGCTGGTATAGGCTTCATTCAATCCGCTCTTGGTGGACCGAACCTTTTCAACCACCGAACCCATAAGGGTACGGTGTTCCTTCACAATGGAAGCACTCTGAAGTGCTTCCACCAGAGTATCCAGCACCTCCGGATTGATAGAGGACGCCGGTGGAGATGGTGCGCCCCATTCTCTCAAAGGAGGTTGTTGGCCCAATTCCGAAGCCATATGGGTCTCCAGAATAATATTTGGTTGGTGGCCAAATCGAGCATGGCCCCTGTCGCCGGTCTCGTGGGGGTCGATTCCCCCCTCTCTTTGGCAATAGAGGGATCACTCTCCGTCGCCACCTTCATGGCCTCTCGCATTTGCCCGTGACCGGGACAACACCTCGGTGTTGTCTATGGTGGTGGGTGGAGAGACCTGCGGAGGCAAATTGCTATCCATCGCGTTCGGCCCTAGCGAGTTCCCAGATGACGACGACTGTTGGGGGATTCGCGAGTCGTACTGCAATGCGCAATTCAGTATGATAAAATAATAAGGCATAAATTTGGATATGTGTACGGTGTCTTCGGATACTTACGATCCGGCCAAGGGCTTCGGCGTGGACTGCCACTCAAGGCCTAGAGTGCCACTCAGGGATGGCATCGGCGTCCGCTTCGGAGTCATCCGAAAGGGAAGGTTTCCCCTTCTTGGTCGCCTCCGCCTCCAGATCCGCAGAAGCCGCCCTTTTCTTCTTTCCCCCCTTAAGGGGAGAATTGCTCTCTTCCTCCTCTACATCTTTGTCATGAGAGGAGGAGGTCTCGGTATCTTCGGACACAACGTCTGAAGCACCCTTACGGCGGAGGCCACCTCTGGCCTCCTTGCCCTTCTTTTGGGCCTTCTTCTCCGGCGCCTGATACGATGCAGGAACCAACATCTTCGTCAACAAAGGGATGGCTGGGTCTTCAGGAAGCGGAGTTGGGCATCGGATTTGCTCCGCCTTCTTCGTCCAACCCTATGGGAGTAATGGAAAGTTCAATATACTCCTTGGATTTGCAAATTAAAATCATCATAAAACTTACGGGAGTGGCCGGGCGAGTGCAGTCGAGGACTGCGGTCTTTGGTTGTTTCAGGCCACAACTTTTGAGCCTTGAAGAGCAGCTTCCATATGTCTTTGTGCGTCGTGCCGAAGAGTCATTGCAGCGTCTGAGGACTGGCCGGGTCGAACTCCCACATATGTTGAGTCCGGCGTTGACAAGGGAGAATTTGGCGAAAAAGCATCACCTGGATCACACTGGCAAGGCTGTTGTTCTTGTTTATCATGCCCTTGACGCGGCTCTCCAGCGTCGTTACCTCATCAGGTGACTCCCAGTCTAGGCCCTTAATGAGCAGGATGTAAGCCGCATCGGGGGCCCGGACTTGAACTCAGGAGCGGCGGCCCATGTGGGTTCCGTGATATAAAACCACCCTTGCTGCCATCCCTTGACGGACTCCACAAAGGTCCCCTTTGGCCAGGTGACGTTGGGGATTTTGCTCACCATGGCACCCCACTGCACTTTGCGTGTTGGCCTTCGACCACCTTCGGCTTCACATTGAAGACCTTGAGCCATAGACCGAAGTGGGGAGGGACGCGGAGGAATGCCTCGCATACGATGATAAACGCCAAAAGGTTGAGGAAGGAATTTGGGGCTAGATCATGGAAATCTAACCCATAGTAAAACATAAGACCACAGACAAAAGGATGAAGGGGAAACCCTAGTCCGCGAAGGAAATGGGGGATGAACACTACCCTCTCATTAGGCTTCGGAGTGGGAATGGTCTGCTTTTTAGCCAGGAGTTGGTGGATTATATCCGCGGCCAGGTACCCAGCCTCCCGGAGCTCCTTGATGTTCTCCTCTATAACAGAGGGAGCCATCCACTTGCCCTGTGCTCTAGATCCGGACATGGCTGGGGTGTTTGATGGCGATGGAAAAGACTGGGACTTGGGCGCTGGAGCTTGAATGGCAGATGGGCTGAGGAGGAAGAAGGCATGGGGTAAAAAGACGGATCCTTATCTTCTTATAGAGGCAGTGGATATCAAGCACCCCCTCATAAGCCTTAAATCTTGCCTATTCCCAAGGGGACGTGTGAACGACATGGTTGTATTACCCAAACCCCTATTGATGAGAATCTCGTGATAAGGGGACACGATCCCTGCTTTGACAAGACGTGCCTATGGCCGTGCCTCGAAACACGAAGTGAAGGCTGTAAAACAAGTTTAGAATACTAAAAAGGCCAGGACGTAATGCCTCGCCAGAAAAACCACCTATGGACGTGGCTTTCTTTGCTACTGGTGTTTTTGCCCTTACAACTTAAGGTTGTAATTACTAAACAGAGCCGGATACTGCTATCATGTGTGGAAGACTACTTTGGAGTACTCGGAGAAGGAACATGCCTTGCAATGCAGAAGACAATCTGCGCGCCTGATATATCGTCATTGAAGCCTGGTTCAGGGGCTACTAAGGGAGTCCTGGACTGTGGGGTCCTCGGGGAGCCGGCCTGTGTGACATGAGCCGGACTGATGGGCCATGAAGATACGAGATAGAAAGCCTTCTCCCGTGTTCGGACGGGATTCTCCTTTGCATGGATGGCAAGCTTGGTGTCCGGATGTGTAGTTTCCTTCTTCTATAAACTGACTTTGTACAACCCTAGTCCCCTCTGGTGCCTATATAAACTAGAGGGTTTAGTCCTTGGAGGCAAGATCAGAATCCTACCAGCTAGACATCTAGGGCTTAGCCATTACGATCTCGAGGTAGATCAACTCTTGTAACCCCTATACTCATCAAAGTCAATCAAGTAGGAAGTAGGGTATTACCTCCATTAAGAGGGCCCGAACCTGGGTAAACATCATGTCCCCTGCCTCATGTTACCTTCGATCCTTAGACGCACAGTTCGGGACCCCCTACCCGAGATCTGCCGGTTTTGACACCGACAACCATTACCTACTATTTTTGTGTGTTCACATGATTATGCTACTCTAGTAATCATGAATTATAGCTTTTGTTTGAATAAAGTGCCAAGTAAAGCCTTTGGGATAGTGTGGATGATAGTTGACTTGATTCTGTGCAAAAACAGAAACTTTTGCGCTCATTCCAGGAAATTTGAAAATTCACCAGAATGTGCTTTTGATCTGAATTTTTTACAAAATATTTATATACAAATTGCCTAGATTGTCCTAATTTTTCAGAATTTTTGGAATTACAGAAGTATGGAAAGTTTCTAGGTTACTACAGACTGTTCTGTTTTTGACAGATTCTATTTTCTATGTGTTGTTTGCTTATTTTGATGAATATATGAGTAGTATCTGAGGGTATGAACCATGGATAAGTTGGAATACGGTAGATATAACACCAATATGAATTTAGAATGAGTTCACAATAGTACCTAAGTGGTGATTTATTTTCTTATACTAACGGATCTCATAAGATTTTCTGTTGAGTTTTGTGTTATGAAGTTTTCAAGTTTTGGGTGCAGTTTCGATGGACTAAGGAACAAGGAGCGGCAAGATCCTAAGCTTGGGGATTCCCATGGAACCCCAAGGTAATATTCAAGGACAACCAAGCAACTAAGCTTGGGGATGCCCCGGATGGCGTGCCCTCTTTCGTCTTCATTCATTGGTAACTTTACTTGGAGCTATATTTTTATTCACAAAATGATATGTGTTTTGCTTGGTGCGTCATTTTATTTTGTTTTTATTTGCTTGCTACTATTCAGAGACATGTTTTATATCTTTTAGTTCAATAAAAAGTCAAGTATAGCCTTTACCATGCATATTTTACAAGTCTATACGTTCCTGTTTCAGAAACAGAAAGTTTGTTGTTATGTTTTGAATATTGGTGAATAGTCAGAACATGATAAGTCTTGAAATTTTGAAATGATGAGTAACAACAAATTTTCTACAGTGTGGTAATTTTTCAGAATTTTTTGGAGTTAGGGAAGTATGATTCCTCTTGCATTCTTTACAGACTGTCCTGTTTAGACAGATTGCTGTTATGTTTGCATTGATTGCATATGTTTGCTTGTTTAATGATTCTATTTGAGGATAGGAGTGTTAAATATGCAGAGGCATTTAGTAGGAAATATCAAATAATAATTTTAGTGATTTGCTATAGTAGAGAATGATAAGGTTATTGCGTTGATTTATAGTAACTTAGCTCATGAGTTCTTGTTGAGTTTTGTGTGGATGAAGTTTTTGAGATTTAGGGAAACCGTGATATAAAAGGAATTAAGAAGACACAAAAGCTCAAGATTGGGGATGCCCAAGGCATCCCTAATTAATATTTCAAGAAGTCTCAAGCATCTAAGCTTGGGGATGCCCCGGTTGGCATCCCACCTTTCTTCTTCAACAACTATCGGCCAGTTTTGGTTAAACCTAAGTTTTTGCTTCTTCAGATGATCTGTGCTATTCTTGCAATGTCATTTTATTTTGTCTTGCTTGCTGTTTGAATAATATCCCAAGATCTGAAATTATTAAATGTTAGAGAATCTTCACATAGTTACATAAATATTCGACTACTCATCGATCTTCACTTATATCTTTCGGAGTAGTTTGTCATTTGCTCTAGTGCTTCACTTATATCCTTTTAGAGCACGACAGTGGTTTTATTTTGAAGAAATTGATGAACTCTCATGCTTCACTTATATTATTTTGGGAGTCTTGAAACAGCATGGTAATTTGCTTTGGTTATAAATTTAGTCCTAATATGATAGGCATCCAAGGGGGATATAATAAAAACTTTCATATAAAGTGCATTAAATACTATGAGAAGTTTGATACTTTATGATTGTTTTGAGCTATGAAGATGGTTATATTAGGGTCATGCTAGTGGAGTAATTGTGAATTTGATAAATACTTGTGTTGAGGTTTGTGATTCCCGTAGCATGCATGTATGGTGAACCGTTATCTAACGAAGTTGGAGCATGAGGGATTTATCGATTGTCATCCTTTGTATGGAGATTGGGATTGCGCGATGGTTAACTCCTACCAACCCTTCCCCTAGGAGCATGCATGTAGTACTTCGTTTCGATAACTAATAGATTTTTGCAATAAGTATGTGAGTTCTTTATGACTAATGTTGAGTCCATGGATTATACGCACTCTTACCCTTCCACCATTGCTAGCCTCTCTTGTGCCACACAACTTTTGCCGGTACCATACACACACCATATACCTTCCTCAAAACAGCCACCATACCTACCTATTATGGCATTTCCATAGCCATTCTGAGATATATTGCCATGCAACTTTCAACTGTTCCGTTTATTATGACACGCTTCATCATTGTCATATTTCTTTGCATGATCATGTAGTTGACATCGTCTTTGTGGTAAATCCACCTTTCATAATTCTTTCATACATGTCACTCTTGATTCATTGCACATCCCGATATCGGAGGCATTCATATAGAGTCATATTTTGTTCTAAGTATCAAGTTGTAATTCTTGAGTTGTAAGTAAATAAAAGTGTGATGATCTTCATTATTAGAGCATTGTCCTAGTGAGTAAAGGATGATGGAGACCATGATTCCCCCACAAGTCGGGATGAGACTCTGGACAATAAATAATAATAATAAAGAGGCCAAAAAAAGAGAAGGCCAAAAAAACAAAAAAAATGAGAGAGAAAAGAGAGAAGGGGCAATGCTACTATCCTTTTACACACTTGTGCTTCAAAGTAGCACCATGATCTTCATGATAGAGAGTCTCTTATTTTGTCACTTTCATATACTAGAGGGAAATTTTCATTATAGAACTTGGCTTGTATATTCCAACGATGGGCTTCCTCAAATGCCCTAGGTCTCCATGAGCAAGCAAGTTAGATGCACACCCACTTAATTTCTCTTTGAGCTTTCATAAACTTATAGCTCTAGTGCATCTGCTGCATGGTAATCCCTACTCACTCACATTGATATCTATTGATGGGCATCTCCACAACCTGTTGATACGCCTAGTTGATGTGATACTATTACCTTCTTTTTGTCTTCTCCACAACTACCATATTCTATTCCACCCATAGTGTTATGTCCATGGCTCACGCTTAGGTTGCGTGAAAGTTGAAAAAGTTTGAGAATATCAAAAGTATGAAACAATTGCTTGGCTTGTCATCAGGTTTGTGCATGATTTGAGTATTTTGTGTGATGAAGACGGACATAGCCAGACTATATGATTTTGTAGGGATAACTTTCTTTGGCCATGTTATTTTGAGAAGACATGATTGCTTTATTAGTATGCTTGAAGTATTGTTGTTTTTATGTCAATATTGAACTTTTGTTTTGAATCTTATGGGTCTGAATATTCTTGCCACAATAAAGAAAATTACATGGATATTCCACATCAAAAATTCTGTTTTTATCATTTACCTACTCGAGGACGAGCAAGAATAAAGCTTGAGGATGCTTGATACGTCTCCAACGTATCTATAATTTTGATTGTTCCATGCTATTATATCATCCATCTTGGATGTTTTATATAAATTTATATGCTATTTTATGTGTTTTTTGGGACTAACCTATTAACCTAGAGCACAGTGCCAGTTTCTGTTTTTCCTTGTTTTTGAGTTTTACAAAAAAGGAATACCAAACGGAGTCCAAACGAGCTAAAAATTTACGGTCATTTTTTATGGACCAGAAGAAGCCCCCGAAGCAAAAGAGTTGGGCCAGAAGAGTCCCGAGTCAACCACGAGGGTGGAGGGCGCGCCCTACCCCCTAGGTGCTCCCCCTACCTCGTCGCTGACTCGGGGAACCCCCCTAACGTGAAACTGACGCCAAAAATTTCTATAAATACATAAACCTCCGAAAAGAAACCAGGATCGGGAGTTCCGCCGCTGGAAGCCTCTGTAGCCACCAAAAACCAATCGGGACCCTGTTCCTACACCCTGCCGGGGGAGGGAATCATCACCGGTGGTTGTCTTCATCATTCCGACACTCTCCATGACGAGGAGGGAGTAGTTCACCCTCGAGGCTGAGGGTATGTACCAGTAGCTATGTGTTTGATCTCTCTCTCTCTCATGTTCTTGATTTGGCACGATCTTGATATACCGCAAGCTTTGCTATTATAGTTGGATCTTATGATGTTTCTCCCCCTCTACCTTCTTATAATGGATTGAGTTTTCCCTTTGAAGTTATCTTATCGGATTGAGTCTTTAAGGATTTGATAACACTTGATGTATGTCTTGCATGTGCTTATCCGTGGTGACAATGGGATATTCATGTGATCCAGTTGATGTATGTTTTGGTGATCAACTAGCGGGTTCTGTGACCTTGTGAACTTATGCATAGGGGTTGGCACACGTTTTTGTCTTGACTCTCCGGTAGAAACTTTGGGGCACTCTTTGAAGTTCTTTGTGGTGGTTTGAATAGATGAATCTGAGATTGTGTGATGCATATCGTATAATCAAACCCGCGGATACTTGTGGTGACATTGGAGTATCTAGGTGACATTATGGTTTTGGTTGATGTGTGTCTTAAGGTGTTATTTTACTACGAACTCTAGGGTTGTTTGTGACACTTATGTGAATAGCCCAATGGATTGATCGGAAAGAATAACTTTGAGGTGGTTTCATACCCTACAATAATCTCTTCGTTTGTGCTCTGCTATTAGTGACTTTGGAGTGACTCTTTGTTGCACGTTGAGGGGTTGTTATATGATCTAATTATGTTATCATTGTTGAGAGAACTTGGACTAGTGAAAGTATGAACCCTAGGCCTCGTTTCAAAGCATTGCAATACCGTTTTCGCTCACTTTTGTTACTTGCTACCTTGTTGTTTTTATATTTTCAGATTACAAAAACCTATATCTACCATCCATATTGCACTTGTATCACCATCTCTTCGCCGAACTAGTGCACGTATACAATTTACCATTGCATTGAGTGTGTTGGGGACACAAGAGACTCTTCGTTTTTTGGTTTCAGGGTTGTTTGAGAGAGACCATCTTCATCCTAGGCCGCCCACGGATTGATAAACCTTAGGTCATCCACTTGAGGGAAATTTGCTACTATCCTACAAAACTCTGCACTTTAAGGCTGATACGTCTCCAACGTATCTATAATTTTTTATTGTTCCATGCTATTATATTATCTGTTTTGGATGTTTAATGGGATTTAATATGCTCTTTTTTATTATTTTTGGGACTAACCTATTAATCGAGAGCCCAGTATTAGTTTCTCTTTTTTTGCCTATTTTAGAGTTTTGCAGAATAGGAATACCGAACGAAGTCCAAACGGAATGAAACCTTCGTGATGATCTTTCTTGGACCGAAAGCAAACCAGAAGACTTGGAGATGAAGTCGGAGAGGCAACGAGGCGGCCACGAGGCAGGAGAGTGTGCCCCCCACCCTCATGGGCCCCTCGTAGCTCCACCGACCTAGTTCCTTCACCTATATATACTCTTATACCCTAAAAACATCAGAGGGAGCCACGAAACCACTTTTCCACCGCCGCAACCTTCTGTACCCATGACATCCTATCTTGAGGCCTTTTCCGGCGATCTGCCGAAGGGGTATTCGATCACGGAGGGCTTCAATATCAACACCACTACCTCTCCGATGAAGCGTGAGTAGTTTACCACAGACCTTCGGGTCCATAGTTATTAGCTACATGGTTTCGTCTCTCTCTTTGATTCTCAATAAAAGTTCTCCTTGATGTTCTTGGAGATCTATTCGATGTAATATTCTTTTGCGGTGTGTTTGCCGAGATCCGATGAATTGTGGATTTATGAACAAGATTATCTATGAATATTATTTGGTTCTTCTCTGAATTCTTATATGCATGATTTGATATCTTTGCAAGTCTCTTCGAATTATCGGTTTAGTTTGGCCTATATTGATCTTTCTTGCAATAGGAGAAGTGCTTAGCTTTGGGTTCAATCTTGCGGTGTCCTTTCCCAGTGATAGTAGGGGCGGCAAGGCACGTATTGTATTGTTGCCATCGAGGATAAAAAGATGGGTTTTTCATCATATTGCTTGAGTTAATTCCTCTACATCATGTCACCTTGCTTAATGCGTTACTCCGTTCTTTATGAACTTAATACTCTAGATGCATGTTGGACAGCAGTCGATGTGTGGAGTAATAGTAGTAGATGCGGGCAGCAGCTGGTCTACTTCACACACACGTGATTCCTATGTTCATGATCATTGCCTTAAATGTCATCATAATTTTGCGCTTTTCCATCAATTGCTCGGCAGTAATTTGTTCACCCACCGTAATATATGCTATCTCAAGAGAAGCCACTAGTGAAACCTATGGCCCCCAGGTCTCTTTTCCATATTATTGAATCTCGTTTACATCTTGCTAGTTTCTGATCTACTATTTTGCAATCTTTACTTTCCAATCTATAAACCAAAAATACCAAAAATATTCACTTTACCGTTTATCTATCTCTATCAGATCTCACTTTTTCGAGTGACCGTGAAGGGATTGACAACCCCTTTTATCGCGTTGGTTGCAAGTTCTTGATTTTTTGTGCAGGTATTCGGTGACTTGTGCGTCATCTCCTACTGGATTGATACTTTGGTTGTCAAAACTGAGGGAAATACTTACGCTACTTTGCTGCATCACCCTTTCCTCTTCAAGGGAAAACCAATGCAAGCTCAAGAGGTAGCAAGAAGGATTTTTGGCGCCGTTGCCGGGGAGATTGATGTCTACTACGCAACCTTCTCCTTGTAGACGTTGTTGGGCCTCCAAGTGCAGAGGTTTGTAGGACAGTAGCAAATTCCCTCAAGTGGATGACCTAAGGTTTATCAATCCGTGGGAGGCATAGGATGAAGATGGTCTCTCTCAAACAACCCTGCAACAAAATGACAAAGAGTCTCTTGTGTCCCCAACACACCCAATACAATGGTAAATTGTATAGGTGCACTAGTTCAGCGAAGAGATGGTGATACAAGTGCAATATGGATGGTAGATATAAGTATTTGTAATCTGAAAATATAAAAACAGCAAGGTATCAAGTGGTAAAAGTGAGCGTAAACGGTATTGCAATGGTAGGAAACAAGGCCTAAGGTTCATACTTTCACTAGTGCAAGTTCTCTCAACAATAATAACATACTTGGATCATATAACTATCCCTCACCATGCAACAAAGAGTCACTCCAAAGTCACTAATAGCGGAGAACAAACGAAGAGATTATGGTAGGATATGAAACCACCTCAAAGTTATCCTTTCTGCTCGATCTATTCAAGAGTCCGCAGTAAAATAACACGAAGCTAGTCTTTCCGTTCGATCTATCATAGAGTTCGTACTAGAATAACACCTTAAGACACAAATCAACCAAAACCCAAATGTCACCTAGATACTCCAATGTCACCTCAAGTATCCGTGGGCATGATTATACGATATGCATCACACAATCTCAGATTCATCTATTCAACCGACACAAAGTCCTTCAAAGAGTGCCCCAAAGTTTCTACCAGAGAGTCAAGACGAAAACGTGTGCCAACCCCTATGCATAAGTTCATTGAACCCGCAAGTTGATCACCAAAACATACATCAAGTAGATCACGTGAATATCCCATTGTCACCACAGATAAGCACGGCAAGACATACATCAAGTGTTCTCAAATCCTTAAAGACTCAATCCGATAAGATAACTTCAAAGGGAAAACTCAATCCATTACAAGAGAGTAGAGGGGGAGAAACATCATAAGATCCAACTATAATAGCAAAGCTCGCGATAAATCAAGATCGTATCACCTCAAGAACACGGGAGAGAGAGATCAAACACATAGCTACTGGTACATACCCTCAGCCCCGAGGGTGAACTACTCCCTCCTTGTCATGGAGAGCGTCGGGATGATGAAGATGGCCACCGGTGATGTGTTCCCGCTCCGGCAGGGTGCCGGAAAGGGCTCCCGAGAGGTTTTTGGTGGCTACAGAGGCTTGTGGCGGTGGAACTCCCGATCTATTGTGTTCCTCGAAGGTTTTAGGGTATATGGACTTATATAGGCGAAAGAAGTCAGTCAGGGGAGCCACAAGGGGCCCACGAGGGTGGAGGGCGCGCCCAGGGGGTGGGTGCACCCCCTGCCTTGTGGCCTCCTCGAAGCTTCCCTGACTTCAGCTCCACGTCTCTTGAATCACGTTCGTTCCAAAAATCACACTCCTGAAGGTTTCATTCCGTTTGGACTCCGTTTGATATTCCTTTTCTTTGAAACACTGAAATAGGCAAGAAAAACAGCAATATGGGCTGGGCCTCCGGTTAATAGGTTAGTCCCAAAAATAATATAAAGTCCTTAGTAAAGCCCATAAACATCCAAAATAGATAATATAATAGCATGAATGCTTCATAAATTATAGATACGTTGGAGACGTATCAGCATACCCAAGCTTAATTCCTGCTCATCCTCGAGTAGGTAAATGATAAAAGAAATAATTTATGAAGTGTGAATGCTAGTAGGTGCACAAGTTTGATCAATGATGATTTCAATCACCTTTTCTAGCATCATTATATGTCATAATAGTAGCTCATCTCATAAAACTTTTTCAAGATCAAGTAACAAGCTATTCACATGTGAAATCATAGACCATAAACTTTCTTGAAAACTAGCATATTTCATTCTCAGTCATCAAACAATTACAATTCATCTTATTTTCAGGAAGGGTCTATGTCAGAGCTTTGATTTAGCAAACTCGACATACTCAACTATCATATAGTCTTCCATGATTGCTACCACTCAAAGCATATTTTTAGAACAAATAGCATCCATCAAACACAGAGAAAGATAGGGGCTTAGTGTTTCGCCTCCCAACTCACTTATCATATAGATAATTCTCAACAATAATAATTCATGATCAAATATATTTGCATGGCCATATATGCTTAGATCTTTCCCCAACACACGATGCTTACCAACTAAAGAGCAGGCAGGAATGAGAAGGAATACTACTGACTCTTGCATAAAATTAAAAGATAAGCCCTTCACAGAGGGAAGCAGGGATTTGTAGAGGTGTCAGAGCTCGATTTTGAAATAAAGATGAAAATAATTTTGAGAGGTATGCTTTCATTGTCAACATAACAACCAAGAGTTCCCAATATCTTCCATACTACATACATTATAGGCGGTTCCCAAGTAAAATGGTAAAGCTTTTACTCCCCCTCCACCAACAATCATCAATCCATGGCTTGCCCGAAACAACGGGTGCCTCCAACTAACATCAATCCTGGGGGAGTTTTGTTTGCAATTATTTTTGATTTGATTTTGATCTTTTGATCATGGGACTGGGCATACCAGTTACCAACCATTTTTCTCGTGAATGATGAGCGGAGTCCACTCATCGTGAGAATAACCCACCTAGCATGGAAGATACTGATAGCCCCTAGTCGCTACTTGAGCGATTCAGGCATACAAAACAGATTATTATTTGAAGGTTTAGAGTTTGGCACATGCAAAATTACTTGGAACGGTAGGTAAATACCGCATATAGGTAGGTATCGTGGACACTCATGGAAGAAACTTGGTTCAAGGAATTTGGATGCACAAGCAGTATTCCCGCTTAGTACAGATGTTTTGGCTAGCAAAGGATTCTAAAGAGCAAGCACCACATGTTGGAGGATCTATAACAATATAACTTCTATACAAATACACCCAAGCATAACTCATTACGTTGTCTTCCTTGCCCAACTTCAACTAATTTGCTCAGGTTTGAAAATAATTAACGGGGCTCACAATCATAGAGGATGTCTAAGATAGTATATTTATATGTGAAATCTCTCTTCCTTCAATATTCTTTCATGAATTGTTCAAGTGACCAATACAATGCTTGCTAACCTTCAATAAATTTACTACCTCTACTTCTTAGATGTGAAGTCATTACTCCCAATGGGGTAAACATATGAAACATATATAATTTCAGATTTATGACATTCAACTCATTCAACCATTTACTCATAGAATACAAGTGAAGCACACGAGTAAACGACAAACTACTCCAAAAAGATATAAGTGAAGATCAATGAGTAGTTAAATAATTATGTAGCTATGTGAAGACTCTCTAATATTTAAGAATTTCATATCTTGGTATTTCATTCATACAGCAAGCAAAGCAAAACAAAATGGCATTGCAAGGATAGCACAACTCATGTGAAGAAGCAAAAACTTAGGTTCAACCGATACTAACCGATAATTGTTGAAGAAGAAAGGTGGGATGCCTACCAGGGCATCCCCAAGCTTAGATGCTTGAGACTTCTTGAAACATTATCTTGGGGTGCCTTGGGCATCCCCAAGTTTGAACTTTTTTGTCTCCTTAATTCCTTTTATATCTCGGTTTCCTAAATCTCAAAAACTTCATCCACAACAAACTCAACAAGAACTCGTGAGATAAGTTAGTATAAACCAATGCAAAAACCTTATCATTTTCTACTGTAACAAATAACTAAAAATATTATTCAACATTGCATACTAAATGTCTGTGCATATTTAATACTCCTATCCTCAAATAGAATCATTAAACAAGCAAACATATGCAAACAATGCAAACATAACAGCAATCTGCCAAAACAGTATAGTCTGTAAAGAATGCAAGATTCATCATACTTCCCTAACTTCAAAAATTATGAGAAAAATACTAAACTGTATTAGATTTATCATAGATCAGTATGCAAAAAGTTTCAACATTGTATCATTCTCTGAATTTTCTAGGTAATTTTTGCAACAGCGGTAAACTTTCTGTTTTCAAACAGCAACATGTATACTTGCAAAATAAGGATGGTAAAGGCTATCCTTGACATTTTTATTTAAAATATAGATGCAAAACATTATTCAAAATAATAGAAAGCAAATACGAACAAAAGGAAATGACACTCCAAGCAAAACACATATCATGCGGTGAATAAAAATATAGCTCCAAGTAAAGTTACCGATAGACGAAGACGAAAGAGGGGATGCCTTACGGGGCATCCCCAAGCTTAGGCTCTTGGTTGTCCTTGAATATTACCTTGGGGTGCCTTGGCATCCCCAATCTTAGGCTCTTTCCACTCCTTATTCCATAGTCCATCGAATCTTTTACCCAAAACTTGAAAACTTCACAACACAAAACTTAACAGAAAACTCGTAAGCTCCGTTAGTATAAGAAAATAAAACCACCACTTAGGTACTGTAATGAACTCATTCTAGATTCATATTGTTGTAATATCTACTGTACTCCAACTTCTCTATGGTTCATACCCTCCGATACTACTCATAGATTCATCAAAATAAGCAAACAACACATAGAAAACAGAATCTGTCAAAAACAGAACAGTCTGTAGTAATCTGTATCAAACGTAAACTTCTTGAACTCCAAAATCCTACCAAATTGGGAAAGCCTTAGAAATTTGTGTACCAATCCAGAGCAAAAATAATCATAACAAAATCATGTTTCTATGAATTATCAAAACTAATTTACTGGGTGCAAAAGTTTCTGATTTTCAGCAGGATCAACACAACTATCACCGTAAGCTATCCTAAAGGTCTTACTTGCCACTTTATTGAAACAAAAGCTATAAAACATGATTAGTACAGTGGAATAATCATGTGAAAACTTAAAAAGAATAAGGATAAATATTGGGTTGTCTCCCAACAAGCGCTTTTCTTTAATGCCTTTCTAGCTAGGCATGATGATGACAATGATGCTCACATAAAAGATAATAATTGAAACATAACGGGAGCATCATGAAGCATATGACTAGCACATTTAAGTCTAACCCACTTCCTATGCATAGGGATTTTGTGACCAAACAACTTATGGGAACAATAATCAACTAGCATAGGAAGGTAAAACAAGCATAGCTTCAAGATTTTCAACACATAGAGAGGAAACTTGACATTATTGCAATTCCTACAAGCATATGTTACTCCCTCATAATAATTTTAAGTAGCATCATGAATGAATTTAACAATATAACCAGCACATAAAGCATTCTTTTCATGATCTACAAGCATAGAAAATTTCCTACTCTCCACATAAGCAAATTTCTTCTCATGAATAGTAGTGGGAGAAAACTCAACAAAATAATTATCATGTGAGGCATAATCCAAATGAAAACTAAAATCATGATGACAAATTTCATGGTTATCATTATTCTTAATAGCATACAAGTCATCACAATAATCATCATAGACAGCAACTTTGTTCTCCTAATCAATTGGAACCTCTTCTGAAATAGTGGATTCGTCACTAAATAAAGTCATGACCTCTCCAAATCTACTTTCATAATTATCACAATAATATTCAACATCCTCCAAAATAGTGGGATAATTACTTCCTAAAGTTGACACTCTTCCAAACCCACTTTCATCAATATAATCATCATACATAGGAGGCATGCTTTCATCATAATAAATATTCTCATCAAAACTTGGGGGACTAAACATATCATCTTCATCAAACATAGCATCCCCAAGCTTGTGGCTTTCCATATCATTAGCGTCATAGATATTCAAGGAATTCATACCAACAACATTGCAATCATGCTCATCATACAAAGATCTAGTACCAAACATTTTAATGCATTCTTCTTCTAGCAATTGAGCACAAGTTTCCTTTCCGTCATTCTCACGAAAGGTATTAAAAAGATGAAGCGTATGAGACAAACTCAATTCCATTTTTTGTAGTTTTCTTTCATAGAATAAACTAGTGTTAAAACAAGAAACAAAAAGATTCGATTGCAAGATCTAAAGATATACCTTCAAGCACTCACCTCCCCGGCAATGGCGCCAGAAAAGAGCTTGATATCTACTGCGCAACCTTCTCCTTGTAGAAGTTGTTGGGCCTCCAAGTGCAGAGGTTTGTAGGACAGTGGCAAATTTCCCTCAAGTGGATGACCTAAGGTTTATCAATCCATGGGAGGCATAGGATGAAGATGGTCTCTCTCAAACAACCCTGCAACCAAATAACAAAGAGTCTCTTGTGTCCCCAACAAACCCAATACAATGGTAAATTGTATAGATGCACTAGTTCAGCGAAGAGATGGTGAAATAAGTGCAATATGGATGGTTCATACTTTCACTAGTGCAAGTTCTCTCAACAATAATAACATACTTGGATCATATAACTATCCCTCACCATGCAACAAAGGGTCACTCCAAAGTCACTAATAGCGGAGAACAAACGAAGAGATTATGGTAGGGTATGAAACCACCTCAAAGTTATCCTTTCTGCTCGATCTATTCAAGAGTCCGTACTAAAATAACACGAAGCTATTCTTTCCGTTCGATCTATCATAGAGTTCGTACTAGAATAACACCTTAAGACACAAATCAACAAAAACCCTAATGTCACCTAGATACTCCAGTGTCACCTCAAGTATCCGTGGGCATGATTGTACAATATGCATCACACAATCTCAGATTCATCTATTCAACCAACACAAAGTACTTCAAAGAGTGCCCCAAAGTTTCTACCGGAGAGTCAAGACGAAAACATGTGCCAACCCCTATGCATAAGTTCATTGAACCCACAAGTTGATCACCAAAACATACATCAAGTAGATCACGTGAATATCCCATTGTCACCACAGATAAGCACGGCAAGACATACATCAAGTGTTCTCAAATCCTTAAAGACTCAATCCGATAAGATAACTTCAAAGGGAAAACTCAGTCCATTACAAGAGAATAGAGGGGGAGAAACATCATAAGATCCAACTATAATAGCAAAGCTCGTGATACATCAAGATCGTATCACCTCAAGAACACGGGAGAGAGAGAGATCAAACACATAGCTACTGGTACATACCCTCAGCCCCGAGGGTGAACTACTCCCTCGTCGTCATGGAGAGCGCCGGGATGATGAAGATGGCCACCGGTGATGGGTTCCCCCTTCGGCAGGGTGCCGGAAAGGGCTCCTGAGAGGTTTTTGGTGGCTAAAGAGGCTTGCGGCGGCGGAACTCCCGATCTATTGTGTTCCTCAAAGGTTTTAGGGTATATGGACTTATATAGGTGAAAGAAGTCGGTTAGGGGAGCCACGAGGGGCCCATGAGGGTGGAGGGCGCGCCCAGGGGGTGGGCGCACCCCCTGCCTCGTGGCCTCCTCGAAGCTTCCCTGACTTCAGCTCCATGTCTCCTGAATCATGGTCGTTCCAAAAATCACGCTCTCGACGGTTTCATTCCGTTTGGACTCCGTTTGATATTCCTTTTCTTTGAAACACTGAAATAGGCAAGAAAACAACAATATGGGTTGGGCCTCCGGTTAATAGGTTAGTCCCAAAAATAATATAAAAGTGCTTAGTAAAGCCCATAAACATCCAAAACAGATGATATAATAGCATGAATGCTTCATAAATTATAGATACGTTGGAGACGTATCAGAGATCTACGCCAAGTCAAGCCATACCAAGTACCCATCATAAACTCTTCTCCCTTGCATTACATTATTCGCCATTCGCCTCTCATTTTCCTCTCCCCCACTTCTAAAATGATTTTCGAAAACCTTCACTCTTTTTCTTCGCCCTTCTTCCGTTCGATCTTTTGTTCGCTTGTGTTACAATGTGCCTTCTTTTTGCTTGCATCTTTGCTTGCTAAAAGTTTATGGATCCTCATCCACTGTCTAATCTTTTTAAGAGATACAATTATGATGAACCTATTGCTAGTGAGTTGAGTACACTGGATTATCTTTATGAGGTTTTGCTTGAAATCCATGAATCCGAAAATTGTGATGAAGTGCTTTTATGAAGTGATTCATGATAGATCTTTGAATAAAAAGCATGATTGCAATGATATTATTATAAATTACATTAATGTCAATTGTGTTAATGATATGCAAAACCCTAAGCTTGGGTATGCTAGTTTGGCTATGACTACTATTTGTTGCAATGATCATGATTGGGGTGATTCTTCTTAGGATCTCGAAAATTTATTTAAGCCCCATGATGAATATGAGATTGATAATAGTGTTTGCAATATTATTGAAAGTGGGTTTGGAAGAGTGTCAATTTTAGATCCCACATATTTGGAGAATGTTCAATCTTATGAAATTTTTGATAAAAGTGGGTTTGGAGAGGTCATGACTTTAGTTAATGTTAATCCCACTATTTTGGAAGAGTGTCAACTTCACATGCATGTGGATCGTGTTGAAAATATTTTATGTGATAGCTATCTTGTTGAATTTGCTTCTGAACCCACATATAATTATTATGATGGACGAAAATATGGTTGTAGAAATTTCATGTTACTAAATTACCTCTTGTTATGTCGAGATTGCTATTGTTTCTTTCCGCTTCCTTGCATACGCTAGTTTTTGCTTGCTATGATAATTTGTTTGCCTATAAGATGCCTATACATAGGAAGTATGCTAGACTTAGATGTGTTTGTCACGTGTTTCATGATGCTCTCTTTGCGCTTCAATTCTTGTCTTTCATGTGAGCATCATCGATCTCAATGCCTAGCTAAGGGTGTTAAACGATAGCGCTTGTTGGGAGGCAACCCAATTTTATTTTTGTTCTTTAACTTTTGCTCCTGTTTAGTAATAAATAATTCATGTAGCCTCTGGTTAGATGTGGTTTTATATTTTAATTAGTGTTTGTGCCAAGTAGAACCTTTGGGAAGACTTGGGCGAAGTCTTTGCGATTTTGCTGTAAAAAACAGAAACTTTTGCACTCACGAGAATAGCTTCATTTTTTACAAAAGTGTGCTTTTAGGTTGATTATTTTTGCAGAAGACTAATAGAAAAATTCCTCACGTCCACCAATTTATTTCAGAATTTTTGGAGTTACAGTAGTATTCGAAAGTTACAGATTACTACAGATTATTCTGTTTTTGACATATTCTTTTTTTGTTTGTTGTTTACTTATTTTGATGAATCTATGAGTAGTATCGGGGGGTATGAACCATAGAGAAGTTGGAATATAGTAGGTTTAACACCAATATAAATAAAGAATAGGTTCATTACAGTACCTTGAAGTGCTGATTTGTTTTCTTATACTAACGGAGTTCATGAGATTTTTTGTTGAAGTTTTGTGTTGTGAAGTTTTCAAGTTTTGGGTAAGGATTTGATGGACTTTGGAATAAGGAGTGTCAAGAACCTAAGATTGGGGATTCCCAAGGCACTCCAAGGAAAAATTCAAGGACAATCAAAAGCCTAAGCTTGGGGATGCCCCAGAAGGCATCCCCTCTCTTTCGTCTTCGTGTATCAGTAACTTTACTTGAGGCTATAATTTTATTCACCACATGATATGTGTTTTGCTTGGAGCGTCTTGTATGATTTGAGTCTTTGCTTTTCAGTTTACCAAAATCATCCTTGGTGTACACACCTTTTGGGAGAGATACGCATGAATCATGATTTATTAGAATACTCTATGTGCTTCACTTATATCTTTTGAGCTAGACAATATTGCTCTAGTGCTTCACTTATATCTTTTTAGAGCACGACAGTGGTTTTATTTTATAGAAATTGTTGAACCCTCATGCTTCACTTATATTATTTTGAGAGTCTTTTAGAACAGCATGGTAATTTTCTTTGGTTATAAAATTAGTCCTAATATGATGGGCATCCAAGATGGGTATAATAAAAACTTTCATATAAAGTGCGTTGAATACTATGAGAAGTTTGATTCTTTATGATTGTTTTGAGATATGAAGATGGTGATATTAGAGTCATGCTAGTAGAGTAGTTGTGAATTTGAGAGATACTTGTGTTAACGTTTGTGATTCCCGTAGCATGCACGTATGGTGAACTGTTATGTGATGAAGTTGGAGCATGATTTATTTATTGATTGTCTTCCTTATGAGTGGCGGTCGAGGACGAGCGATGGTCTTTTTCTACCAATCTATCCCCCTACGAGCATGAGCGTAGTACTTCATTTTGATAACTAATAGATTTTTGCAATAAGTATGTGAGTTACTTATGACTAATGTTGAGTCCATGGATTATACGCACTCTCACCCTTCCACCATTGCTAGCCTCTCTTATGTCGTGCAACTTTCGCTGATACCATACACCTACCATATATCTTCCTCAAAACAGCCACCATACCTACCTATTATGGCATTTCCATAGCCATTCCGAGATATATTTCCATGCAACTTTCCACTTTTCCCTTTATTATGACACGCTGCATCATTGTCATATTGCTTTGCATGATCATGTAGTTGACATTGTATTTGTGGCAAAGCCACCGTTCATAATTTCTCATACATGTCACTCTTGAATCATTGCACATCCTGGTACACCGCTGAAGGCATTCACATAGAGTAATATTTTGTTCTAAGTATTGAGTTGTAAGTAAATAAAAGTGTGATGATCTTCATTATTAGAGCATTGTCCCAGTGAGGAAAGGATGATGGAGACTATGATTCCCCCACAAGTCGGGATGAGACTCCGGACGAAAAAAAGAGGCCATAAAAAAGAGAGAAGGCCCAAATAAAAAAACATGAGAGAAAAAGAGAGAAGGGGCAATGCTACTATCCTTTTTCCACACTTGTGCTTCAAAGTAGCACCATGATCTTCATGATAGAGAGTCTCCTATGTTGTCACTTTCATATACTAGTGGGGATTTTTCATTATAGAACTTGGCTTGTATATTCCAATGATGGGCTTCCTCAAAGTGCCCTAGGTCTTCGTGAGCAAGCAAGTTGGATGCACACCCACTTAGTTTTTTTTGCTGAGCTTTCATAAACTTATAGCTCTAGTGCATCTGTTGCATGGAAATCCCTACTCACTCACATTGATATCTATTGATGGGCATCTCCATAGCTCGTTGATACGCCTAGTTGATATGAGACTATCTTCTCCTTTTTGTCTTCTCCACAACCACCCTTCTATTCCACCTATAGTTCTAAGTCCATGGCTCACGCTCATGTATTGCGTGAAGATTGAAAAAGTTTGAGAACATCAAAAGTATGAAACAATTGCTCGGCTTGTCATCAGGGTTGTGCATGATTAAATATTTTGTGTGATGAAGATAGAGCATAGCTAGACTATATGATTTTGTAGGGATAGCTTTCTTTGGCCATGTTCTTTTGAGAAGACATGATTGCTTTGTTAGTATGCTTGAAGTATTATTGTTTTTATGTCAATATTAAATTTTTATCTTGAATGTTTTGGATCTGAACATTCATGCCACAATAAAGAAAATTACATTGATAAACATGTTAGGTAGCATTGCACATCAAAAAATTTGCTTTTATCATATTCCTACTCGAGGACGAGCAGGAATTAAGCTTGGGATGCTTGATAAGTCTCCAACGTATCTATAATTTTTTTATTGTTCCATGCTATTATATTATCTGTTTTGGATGTTTAATGGGCTTTAATATGCTCTTTTATATTATTTTTAGGACTAACCTATTAACCGAGGGCCAAGTGCCAGTTTCTCTTTTTTTGCCTATTTTAGAGTTTTGCAGAAAAGGAATACCAAACGGAGTCCAAACAGAATGAAACCTTCGCGATGATCTTTCATGGACCGAAAGCAAACCAGAAGACTTGTATATGAAGTTGGAGAGGCAACGAGGCGGCCACGAGGTAGGAGGGTGCGCCCAGGGGGGTAGGCACGCCCCCACCCTCATGGGCCCCTCGTAGCTCCATTGACCTAGTTCCTTCGCCTATATATACTCTTATACCCTAAAAACATCAGGGAGAGCCACAAAACCACTTTTCCACCACCGCAACCTTCTGTACCCATGAGATCCCATCTTGGGGCCTTTTCCGGTGATCTGTCGGAGGGGGATTCAATCATGGAGGGCTTCTACATCAACACCATTACCTCTCCGATGAAGCGTGAGTATTTTACCACAGATCACCTTCGGGTCCATAGTTATTAGCTAGATGGCTTCTTCTCTCTCTTTGATTCTCAATACAATGTTCTCCTCGATGTTCTTGGAGATCTATTCAATGTAATATATTTTTGCAATGTGTTTGCCGAGATCCGATGAATTGTGGATTTATGAACAAGATTATCTATGAATATTATTTGGTTCTTCTCTAAATTCTTATATGCATGATTTTATATCTTTGCAAGTCTCTTTGAATTATCGGTTTAGTTTGGCCTACTAGATTGATCTTTCTTGAAATATGAGAAGTGCTTAGCTTTGGGTTCAATCTTGCGGTGTCCTTTCCCAGTGACAGTAGGGGCAGCAAGGCACGTATTGTATTGTTGCCATCGAGGATAAAAGGATCGGGTTTCATCATATTGCTTGAGTTAATTCCTCCACATCATGTCATCTTGCTTAATGTGTTACTCCATTCTTTATGAACTTAATACTCTAGATGCATGCCGGATAGCGGTTGATGTGTGTTGTAATAGTAGTAGATGCAGGCAGGAGTCGGTCTACTTGACACGCACGTGATGCCTATGTTCATGATCATTGCCTTAGATGTCATCATAATTATGCGCTTTTCTATCAATTGCTCGGTAGTAATTTGTTCACCCACTGTAAGATATGCTATCTCGAGAGAAGCCACTAGTGAAACCTATAGCCACCGGGTCTCTTTTCCATATTATTGAATCTCGTTTACATCTTGCTAGTTTCCGATCTACTATTTTGCAATCTTTACTTTCCAATCTATAAACCAAAAATACCAAAAATATTTACTTTACCGTTTATCTATCTCTATCTGGTCTCACTTTTGCGAGTGATCGTGAAGGGATTGACAACCCCTTTATCATGTTGGTTGTAAGTTCTTGATTGTTTTTGCAGGTATTCGGTGACTTGTGCATTGTCTCATGTTGGATTGATACCTTGGTTCTCAAAAGTGAGGGAAAAACTTATGCTACTTTGCTGCATCACCCTTTCCTCTTCAAGGGAAAACCAACGCAAGCTCAGGAGGTAGCAGAGGCCTAACACGAGTCTACAAGAAGAAGGTTCCATAGTAGACATCACGATTCTGACCACTTTGGAGAAGCTACAAGAGGATGCTGAGGACATGGATGACAGACCAACCACAAACACATTCCAGAGAGTGCCAAGGGCACAAAGATCATCAGTTGTGCCAGTTGCCAGAGACTCCAGGACTACACTTTCAGCACCTGCAGCCACTGCCACAGTTGTACCTCCAGTGTCAACTCCTCCAGCTCCACTGACTTCATCAGAAGCATTTGCAGATGCCCTCCTCTCCACGCCATCTACGCACACTGGAGCAACAAGCCAGAAGACCCCTTTAGGAGCTCCCGGAGATCGTGCTTAGAGTGCCATATAGCACTATAAGTTTTCGAACTTTTTGGTAACTTGTTGCCAAAGGGGGAGAAAGTGTATAGATCATAGGCTGAGAGAGAGAGAGAGAGAGACTCTTGTTTTTTTGTTGGTTTTATTTGCCACTCTTGCTACTTTGGTCCTTTGGTTGTTTGATTCCTTGCTACTATTTGTGTTCTGCTCGTGAGATACTTGTGTGATCATGCGTTTGATAATACTATGCTCAATGTGTGCTTGGATGTCTATCTCTATGATTATTTTAGTATGATAAATCACTTGTATATTTTGGTGATGAGTGCATGATTCTTAATTCTTATCATTTTGAGCTCCCCCCCAAGATGTATGTGACATGGAAGAGTGACCCATGATCCTAATCGACTGTGCATTTGCATTCAAACACAAATTTTAAATAATTCACAAATTTGGGGGAAGCTCTTTCTTATCACATACTTCTCAAAGAGACGATGTTTGTCATTCATATTATCATTTGTCGAAGCTTTGATCTATATGTTATCATCAATTACCAAAAAGTGGGAGATTGAAAGTGCAACTAATCCCCGGGTGGTTTTGGTAATTCATAACAACAATAGATATATCTAGGATATAATTTCAATAACCCTGGATTAATTTGTGTGCTTTGGAAAAGTCCATCTAGCAACATAAAAATGTTCAGAGGATTTTTGACACTGGTTAGAAATTGTTGGAATTTCAAATAGTGGCAAGATTCAAATCAAAACAGAAAACAGAAATAGTGAAGAATAAAAGGAAGACTTACCTAGCTTACCTAGACGGACCAGTAGGTAGCATACCTGGTCGGCCCAGCCCACTAGCTCCAGCGAGCTTCTTCAAGCTGCTGCCAGTAGGAGCAGCTGCGTGCTAGGCATGCAGCCGAGCCGCACCAGCTCCTCCCTACATGCCTGCCTCCTCCCCGACTCCTCCCAACGCGTTTTACCTCTTGAGCTTGCGTTGGTTTCTCCCTTGAAGAGGACAGGGTGATGCAGCAAAGTAGAGTAAGTATTTCCCTCAGTTTGAGAACCATGGTATCAATCCAGTAGGAGACAACGCACAAGTCACTGAATACCTCCACAAACAATCAAACAAACTTGCATTCAACGCGATAAAGGGGTTTTCAATCTCTTCACGGTTACTTGCAAAAGTGAGATTTGATAGAGATAGATAAACGGTAAGTAAATATTTTTGGTATTTTTGGTTTATAGATCAGAAAGTAAAAGATTGCAAAATAGTAGATCAGAAACTTATATAATGGAAAAGAGAACTTATATGATTGAAAAGAGACCCGGGGGGCATAGGTTTCACTAGTGTCTTCTCTCAAGATAGCAAATAATACGGTGGGTGAACAAACTACTGTCGAGCAATTGATAGAAGAGCGCATAATTATGACGATATCTAAGGCAATGATCATGAACATAGGCATCACGTCTGTGTCAAGTAGACCGAAACGATTCTGCATCTTCTACTATTACTCCACACATCGACCGCTATGCAGCATGCATCTAGAGTATTAAGTTCATAAAGAACGGAGTAACGCATTAAGTAAGATGACATGATGTAGAGGAATTAACTCAAGCAATATGATGAAAAACCCCATCTTTTTATCCTAATGGTAACAATACAATACATACCTTGCTGCCCCTACTGTCACTGGGAAAGAACACCACAAGATTGAACCCAAATCTAACCACTTCTTCCATTGCAAGAAAAACCAATCTAGTAGGCCAAACTAAACCGATAATTCGAAGAGACTTGCAAAGATATCAAATCATGCATAAAAGAATTCAGAGAAGATTCAAATAATATTCATAGATAATCTGATCATAAATCCAAAATTCATCGGATCTCGGCAAACACACCGCAAAAGAGTATTACATCAAATAGATCTCCAAGAACATCGAGGAGTGATGCCTGCTTGAACTATGTCGGTATTTCCCCAAAGAGGAAGGGATGATGCGGCACAACGATGGTAGGTATTTCCCTCAGTGATGATACCAAGGTTATCGAACCAGTAGGAGAACCAAGCAACACAACGTAAACAACCCCTGCACACAAATAACAAATACTCGCAACCCGACGTGTTAAAGGGGTTGTCAATCCCTTTCGGGTAACAGTGCCTCAAATTGGCAAGAAGACGTGATAAAGTTGTGATAGATAGGATAAATAGATCACAGAATAAATAAAGTGCCGCAAGGTATTTTTGTATTTTTGGTTTAATAGATCTGAAAATAAAAGCAACGAAAAATAGATCGCAAAGGCAAATATGATGAAAAGATACCCCAGGGCCGTAGGTTTCACTAGTGGCTTCTCTCAAGAAAAATAGCAAACGGTGGGAAAAAATTACTGTTGGGCAATTGAGAGAACTTCAAATAATCATGATGATATCTAGGCAATGATCATTATATAGGCACCACGTCCAAGATTAGTAGACCGACTCCTGCCTGCATCTACTACTATTACTCCACACATCAACCGCTATCCAGCCTGCATCTAGTGTATTAAGTTCATGAAAAATGGAGTAATGCAATAAGAACGATAACATGATGTAGACAAGATCTATTTATGTAGAAATAGACCCCATCTTGTTATCCTTAATAGCAACAATACATACGTGACATTTCCCCTTCTGTCACTGGGATCAAGCACCGTAAGATCGAACCCATCACAAAGCACCTCTTCCCATTGCAAGATAAATAGATCAAGTTGGCCAACAAAACCCAAATATCAGAGAAGAAATATGAGGCTATAAGCAATCATGCATATAAGAGAACAAAGAAGACTCAAATAAATTTCATGGATAAAAACATAGATCTGATCATAAACTCAAAGTTCCATCGGATCCCAACAAACACACCGCAAAAATACTTACATCATATGGATCTCTGATACGTCTCCAACGTATCTACTTTTCCAAACACTTTTCCCTTGTTTTGGACTCTAACTTGCATGATTTGAATGAAACTAACCCGGACTGACGATGTTTTCAACAGAACTGCCATGATGTTGTTTTATGTGTAGAAAACAAAAGTTCTCGGAATGTCTTGAAAATCCACGGAGGCACTTTTTGGAAAATATAAAAAATAATGGCGAAAGAATCAAGACCGGGGGCCCCACACCCTATCCACGAGGGTGGGGGGCACGCTCCCCCCCCCCCCGGGGGCACGCCCCCCTGTCTCGTGGGCCCCCTGAGGCTCCGCCGACCTCAACTCCAACTCCATATATTCCGTCTCGCGGAGGAAAAAAATCGGAGAGAAAGTTTCATCGCGTTTTACAATACAGAGCCGCCGCCAAGCCCTAATCTCTCTCGGGAGGGCTCATCTGGAGTCTGTTTGGGGCTCCGGAGAGGGGGATTCGTCGTCGTCGTCATCATCAACCATCCTCCATCACCAATTTCATGATGCTCACCGCCGTGCGTGAGTAATTTCGTCGTAGGCATGCTGGACAATGATGGGTTGGATGAGATTTACCATGTAATCAAGTTAGTTTTGTTAGGGTTTGATCCCTAGTATCCACTATGTTCTGAGATTGATGTTGCTATGACTTTGCTATGCTTAATGCTTGTCACTAGGGCCCGAGTGCCATGATTTCAGATCTGAACCTATTATGTTTTCATGAATATATGTGTGTTCTTGATCCTATCTTGCAAGTCTATAGTCACCATGTGTTATGATCCGACAACCCCGAAGTGACAATAATCGGGATACTTCTCGGTGATGACCGTAGTTTGAGGAGTTCATGTATTCACTATGTGTTAATGCTTTGTTCCGGTTCTCTATTAAAAGGAGGCCTTAATATCCCTTAGTTTCCACTAGGACCCCACTTCCACGGGAGCGTAGGACAAAATATGTCATGCAAGTTCTTTTCCATAAGCACGTATGACTATATACGGAATACATGCCTACATTACATTGATGAATTGGAGCTAGTTCTGTGTCACCCTATGTTATAGCTATTACATGAGGAATCGCATCCGATATAATTATCCATCATTGATCCAATGCCTACGATCTTTTCACATCTTGTGCTTCGCTTATTTACTTTTCCGTTGCTATTGTTACAATCACTACAAAACCCAAAAACATTACTTTTGCTATTTTTACCTTTATTATCATACTACTTTGCTGCTAAATACTTTGCTGCAGATACTAAGTTATCCAGGTGTGGTTGAATTGACAACTCAACTGCTAATACTCAAGAATATTCTTTGGCTCCCCTTGTGTTGAATCAATAAATTTGGGTTGAATACTATACCCTCGAAAGCTGTTGCGATCCCCTACACTTGTGGGTTATCAATCTCCAAGAGACCATTGTATTGAGAATCAAGAGATAGAGAGAGAGAGAGGAAGCCATCTAGCTACTAACTACGGACCCGTGGGTCTACAAAGAACTACTCACGCATCATCGAAGAGGCACCAATGGACATGATGAACCCCTCCGAGATGGTGTCTAGATTGGATCTGGTGTTTCTGGAACTTGTGGCGGTTGGAATTGATTTTTGTCGACTCCCCTAGGGTTTCCGGAATATTGGGGTATTTATAGAGAAAAGAGGCAGTGCAGGAGGCCACCATGGAGGGCACAACACACCAAAGCACGCCTGGGCCTCCAGGCGCGGCCTGGTGTCTTGTGCTCACCATGGGACGACCCTCTGGTACTTCTTTGGCCCACTGGATGCCTTCTGGTCCAAAAAAATCCACAAAAAGTTTTGCTGCATTTGGACTCCGTTTGGTATTGATTTCCTGCGATGTAAAAAACAAGAAGAAAACAACAACTGGCACTCGGCACTATGTCAATAGGTTAGTACCAAAAATGATATGAAATGACTATAAAATGATTGTAAAACATCCAAGAATGATATAACAGCATAGAACAATCAAAAGTTATAGATACGTTGGAGACATATCAGCATCCCCAAGCTTAATTCCTGCACGTCCTCGAGTAGGTAAATGATAAAAACAGAATTTTTTATGTGGAATGCTGCCTAACATGTTCATCACATTTTCTTTCTTTGTAGCATGGACATTTGGACTTCTATATGGTTCAAAGCAATAGTCTAGTTTTGACATGAAGACTTAAATACTCAAGCATACCAACAAGCAACCATGTCTTTCAAAATATCAACACTAAAGCAAGTTATTCCTAGCCCATTATGCTCAACCATTGATCCATTCATGAAACACACTCGAATATTAGCTACACCCAATGCTCAAATACGATCGTAGTGCCCCTTAGTTGGTGCTTTATTAGAGAAGTTGGAGACTCAAATTCAAAATAAAAATTGCATAAAGTAAAAGAAAGGCCCTTTGCAGAGGGAAGTAGGGATTTGTAGAGGTGCTAGAGCTCAAAGCGAAAATTGAGAGATAAAAACATTTTGGGAGGCATACTTTTCCCACCAACGAAAACGACTTAGAGCTCCCAACATTTTGCATGCTAGATACATCATAGGCGGTTCCCAAACAGAAAATAAAGTTTATTCCTTTTTCCACCATTACTTTCACTTTCCATGGCTTTTCTGTATCCACGGGTACCCTCCATACCAACACTTTCCAAGGAATTTATCATTTGACAACATAAAGTAAATTCATTTTTTTTCATTTCATGACTGGGCATCCCTAATACCTTTGTCGTACTCTGGTGCAATGACAAGTGAATAAACACTCATCATGAGAATAACACATCTAGCATGGAAAATATTGGCCACCCCTCACCGCCTCGCGAGCGGTACGAGCACACAAAAGAGAAATTTATTTTGAAAATTAGAGATGGCACATGCAAATTTGCTTAGAACGGCGCAGAAATACCGCATATAGATAGGTATAGTGGACTCATATGGCAAAACTGGTTTCAAGGGTTTTGGATGCACAAGTAGTGATCATACTTAGTGCAAAATGAAGGCTAGCAAAAAGATTGGGAAGCGACCAACCAAGAAACAAAAAATCTCGTACCCAATCATTAAGCATAAGTAACACCGAATAATGCACCAAAAGTAGGATATAAATCTCATCGCATAACTATTGACTTTCATGCTTGCATAGGGAATCACAAACCTTAACATCAATATTCTTACTAAAGCATAATTACTCATCAACATGACTCACATATCATATCGTCGTACCTCAAAACAATTACTAAGAACCAAGTTTATTTTGTCCAATGATCTTCATGAAAGTTTTTATTATATCCTCCTTGGATATCTATCACTTTGGGACTATTTTCATATGTTGCTTTTGATAGTCTCAAACAATTATAAGTGAAGAACATGAGCATAATATTTCTTTATCTCAAAATAATCTAAGTGAAGCAAGAGAGAATTTCTTAAAAAATTTACTAACTCTCAAATAAATCTAAGTGAAGCATGAGAGAATTTCTTCAAAACTAACAAAGCACACCGTGCTCAAAAAGATATAAGTGAAGCACTAGAGCAATTCCAAGGCTCTAAAAATTTAAGTGAAGCATAGGAGAAAGCATAGCATAACTTTTGGCTCTCTCAAAAAGGTGTGTCCAACAAGGATTCAAGACTTAAAACACAAAGAAAAACAAGCAAAGACTCATATCATACAAGACGCTCCAAGCAAAACTCATAATATGTGACGAATAAAAATATAGTTCCAAGTAATATACAGATGGTTGTTAGAAGAAAGAGGGGATGCCACTCGGGGGCATCCCCAAGCTTAATTGCTTGCTACTTCTTGAATATTATCTTGGGGTGCCTCAGGCATCTCCAAGCTTAGCCTATTGCTAATCCTTATTCCTTCATCCATCATAAGATCACCCAAAAGTTGAAAACTTTAATCACACAAAACTCAACAAAACCTTCCGGAGATCCGTTAGTATAAGAAAGCAAACCACTACTATAAGTAATGTTGAAAACCCATTCATATTTTATTTTTGCATTATATATATATTGTATTCCAACTTTTCTATGGTGAAAACTCTTCAAAGAAAACCATAGAATCATCAAAACAAGCACACAACACAAAGAAAACAAAATTTGTCAAAAACAGAATAGTCTGTAGCAATCTGACTACTTCGAATACTTATGTAACTCCAAAAATTCTAAAAAAATAGGATGACGTGAATAATTTGTTTATTAATCTTCTGTAAAAATAAAAACTCAAAATCACTCTTCTGATAAAAAGTAAAAATAATTTTGTGAGCGCAAAAGTTTCTGTCTTTCAGCAAGATCAAATCAACTCTCACCCAAATCATCCCAAATGCCTTGCTTGGAACAAACACTAACTTAAACCACAAAAACACATCTAATCAGAGGCATAATTGTGTATTTTATTGAAAACAGCAAGAAAATTAAAAAACAAAAAGATACAAATTGGGTTGCCTCCCAACGAGCGCTATCGTTTTACGCCCCTAGCTAGGCATAACACGTAGGATCTAAGTTTTGTCATTTTTAGTTCTAGATCCATACGATGCCCTCATAATTGATTCATATGGTGGCCTAATTCTTATTCCAGGGAAGTGTTCCATACCCTTTCTTAGTGGAAATTGAAATTTAATATTGACTTCTTTCATAGCAATCATGGCACCAATAGTACGTAAAAACGGCCTACCAAGTATAATTGGACAAGACGGATTGCAATCAATATCAAGAACAATAAAATCTATGGGCACATAATTCCTATTTGCAAGAATAAGAACATCATTAATTCTCCCCATAGGCTTTTTAATGGTAGAATCCGCCAAGTGCAAATTTAGAGAACATTCTTCAATATCGGTAAGACCAAGCACATCACATAAAAGATTTCGGAATTGTAGAAACACTAGCACCCAATTGCACCGAAACGATTCTGCATCTACTCCTATCACTCCACACATCCACCGCTATCCAGCATGCATCTAGAGTATTAAGTTCATAAAGAACGGAGTAACGCATTAAGTAAGATGACATGATGTAGAGGAATTAACTCAAGCAATATGATGAAAACCCCATCTTTTTATCCTCGATGGCAACAATACAATACATGCCTTGCTGTCCCTACTGTCACTGGGAGAGGACACCGCAAGATTGAACCCAAAGCTAAGCACTTCTCCCATTGCAAGAACAGCCAGTCTAGTAGGCCAAACTAAACCGATAATTCGAAGAGACTTGCAAAGATGTCAAATCATGCATAAAAGAATTCAGAGAAGATTCAAATAATACTCATAGATAATCTGATCATAAATCCACAATTCATCGGATCTCGGCAAACACACTGCAAAAGAGTATTACAATGAATAGATCTCCAAAAACATCAAGGAGAACATGGTATTGAGAATCAAAGATAGAGAAGAAGGCATCTAGCTACTAGCTATGGACCCGCAGGTCTGTGGTAAACTACTCACGCTTCATTAGAAGGGCAATGGTGTTGATGTAGAAGCCCTCCATGATCGAATCCTCCTCCGGCAGGACGCCAGAAAAGGTCCCTAGATGGGATCTCACGGGTACAGAAGGTTGCGGCGGTGGAAAAAAATTTCGTGGCTCCCCCTGATGGTTTTGGGGTATAAGAGTATATATGGGCAAAAGAATTAGGTTAGGAGACCCATGAGGGGCCCACAAGATAGGGGACGCGCTCTCCATCCTTGTGGCCGCCTCATGGCTCCTCCGACTTCATCTCCAAGTATCCTGGTTTGCTTCTGGTCCAAGAAAGATCATCGTGAAAGTTTTATTGCATTTGGACTACATTTGGTATTCCTTTTCTACGAAACTCTAAAACCGGCAAGAAACAGAAATTGACACTGGGCTCTAGGTTAATAGGTTAGTCCCAAAAATATATGAAATAACATATTAATGCATATAAAACATCGAAAATTGTAAGTGCATCTAGTGCCACCCCTAGTTGGTTTTGGAGTATTGACGACAAAGTTGGTTGAGGGACTAATGCGTTTGTGAGAATTGCAGGATAACACAGGTAGTGTCCCTCATTGATTCGGTTTACCTACCGGAGATGACCCCTAAAAATGTATGAAGACATTGAAGACAATGGTGGTATGTGAAGATAGTCACATTGAAGACTATGACATGAGAAGACATTGAGCGAAGACTATGAAGCGCGAAGACTGTGTTGTTTTGTTGTTTCCTTTTCTTCTTTGTTGAGTCATAGGAACCACCGTACTATTAAGTGGGGTCCAAGTGAACAAAGTCAGAGTGACTGAAGTGATGCTCAACCCAAATGCTATGTCTTCGAGTGAAGACAATGAGAGCAAATCTTATCCAGAGCTGGATGAGTCAGCTTTGCTTGTAGCCCAAGTAAAGTTGTCGTGTGTGTTTGAAATCTGACCGTTGGAACACGTGTCAGTTCCTTAGTGACCCAGGGTCATTTCGGACATATCAGGTCGGGTTGCCTTGTGGCTATAAATATCCCACCCCCTACACCATAAATTGGTGGCTGCTCAGAGTTAGTTACGGCTTTTGTCGTTTTGAGAGCGACCCACCTCGAAGCCTTTGAGAGAAATATCCTTGCGAGGACAAAGCCCAAACACCCAGAGCCAAAGAGTGTTAGGCATCACTGAAGTCTTTCTGTCTGTGTGACCTGAAGACTTATTACACTTGAGGACTGTGTATCCTCCAGCCGGTTAGGCGTCGCGTTCTGAGCATCCAAGAGTCATTGTGGATTGCCGGTGAACGAAGTCTGTGAAGGTTCGGAAGTCTACCTTGAAGACTTACCAGAGTGATTGGGCGAGGACTGTGTGTCCTTAGCTCAAGGGGAATAAGGTGAAGACGCAGTCTTCTGAGTTGAATCTCAGCCTCCCTAACCAGACGTACAGTTGTCACAGCAACTGGAACTGGTCCAACAAATCCTGTGTCTTCAACAAGTGACTGGTTCTATTCCTTCCCTCCTTTACTTTGAGTTTTTCTTCGTGAAGTCATTGCTTATTTTTCTTATCTGTTTGACTTCATTGCTTGACTACTATCGTTGATTGGCTTCATACTATCTTCCATCCTGATCCTTACTACCTAGCTGCTATTAGTCTTTGTACGTTCACATTATTGCATACTTGACTATGGCTTGCTTGTTGTAGTTTATCTTCTGCTGCATATCAATTAGGTCATTTCTATTGTTTGTCTTCGAAACTTCCACGTTTTGAAGACTTTGATAAAAATCTCCTATTCACCCCCCCCCCCTCTAGTCGATAACTAGCACTTTCAATTGGTATCAGAGCAAGGTACTCCCTTGTTCTGTGTGATTCGGTTTAACCACCTGGAGTTTAGCTATGTCGACTATAGGATTGAGGAATGTATCTTGCCCCACCTTTGACGGTCATGAGTATCCTCGGTGGAAAGCCATGATGAAGAAGCGACTCATGGCTATGGATAGCAAACAATGGACCGTCACTGAGATTGGTCTTACCGATCTATGCAAGATGGCGGAGGCTGATGACATTCGCAAGTACACTCTACTGAACCTCACAGCAAAGGATGTCATCTGCTCTTGTCTGTCCCAAAATCAGTTCAGGAACGTCATGCACCTCAATCACGCGAAGCTAATCTGGGACCAGCTTTCTGAGGTCTATGAAGGTCATCTTAATCGTCATGATCCTTGGCTTGATGACTACAAGGAGTCTCTTAAAGAGATGACCTTTCCACCTGAATCGTCTTCATATTCACCATGCCTCATGGCAGGGGGTGCTAAGGTAACTGAATGCTACCTCTCTGAAACTAGTGATGATGAATCAGGTGATGAATTTGGCCCCAGCTATGTCAAACTTGCTTCCCTTGCCACTAAACAACAAAGAGCTTTGTAAAAGGTTCAAAACATGCTTAGTAAGAGCGATGATATGTTGGGCGAAGAAATGGATCAGTCAAAAGCTTTGGCTGAGAGTCTTCAGAGACTTCATTCCACGTTTGACGCCATTCAAGATCAACATAATGCTCTCTTGTCTGATCATGAGAAACTTTCTTCTGAATGTCTTCAAAGAAAGCAAGATCTTGAAAAGATAAGAGTGGATTATGGAGATCTTCTGAAGGAGCGCGATTCATTACTTTCTCAACAAATCAGCGTTACACAGAATGGATTTGAACCACCATGCTTAAAATGCATTGAGCTTGATAACGCTACCTCTGTTGCTGAATGTTCCAATGCCGCTACTGTTGCATTATCTTCAACTACAGATGTGAAAACTAACCCCTCTACGGAGGATACCACTGCTATTGCTGATGAAAATGCTAGGTTGAAGACATTGCTTGAAACAGGGATGTATAAAAGTCTGAAAGGACATCAGACACTTTGTGATGTCCTCAAAAAGCAGATTCTGAACCGAAACCCTAGGAAAGAGGGTGTTGGGTTCGAGAGGAAAATGAATGGTGATGGTTCCTACTGTAAGCCTGAGCAGTATCCCAAAACCACATGAGTTGCTGCAAAGGAACCTTCAGTGGATCCTTCCACTTTATCTGGCTTTACATGTGCTAATCCTATTATCATTGATGAATCCTTTGATGCAAACTATAAACTGTTCAAAAACTAGAATGGTGAAGTGTTTGCCAGGTATATTGGTACTAACTGCAGGAATGGACCACCTATGAAGAAGATCTGGGTTCCCAAAAGCTGTCTTGAGAATCTTCCAGTGAATGTCATCATGACACCACCAGGGAAGAAGACAAACCCCAGACCAAAGGCATCATATGGTCCAACGGCTTCATACGAATACAGGACTCACTTGAGTCACCCTAACGCCAATGTTTTGCAGGGAAATCATGCTCAAACTTATGAATATGAACATGTGTCCTCAAACCGCCATGTTCATAGGACTAAGAACTTTTCTGCTTATTCATATGAGTATCATTCATCTCCTGCAAGGCTATTTGCTAGGGCTTCAAAGCCGAAATTCTCTGATGCTGCACTTAGACTCATTGCTTCTAAGCCACCCCTGAAGATGTGGGTGGTGAAGAAGAATTAACTCTCTTTTGCAGAATATGGTCTCCAGCCAGCAATCAAATGCGTCCGATACTATTGCTGGGGACCTAAAACACATTAAGGGACGCATAATAAAAATGACTTACTATGTATTCCACATATGAATCGCTTACCTGTCATATTGTGTGTTCTAACCTTGATCTAAGCTGTGATAATCCTAGTGTGCGTCAAATGCTTATGCTTCACAACATACCTTGTGAAGCCTATCCTCCTAACTGCACTGTAGGGTATGACACCTCGTGCTTCAGAATGGATTATCGACAACGGATGCACTAATCATATGAATGGTGATCAAAGTCTTCTCATGGATTCAACCTTACGTCCATCCGACAAGAGTCAAATCACATTTGCTGACACTGGTAAAAGCAAGGTATTGGGTCTAGGTAGAGTTGCAATCTCAAAGATAAAGTGATGCTTGTTGAATCCCTTGGGTTCAACTTAATGTCTGTCTCAATGCTTTCTGACTTGAACATGATTGTGCTATTCGGAAAATATCGTTGCCTTGTACTAATGGAATCTGACAAGTCTCTAGTCTTTGAAGGGTATAGGAAAGATGATCTATACATGGTAGATTTCTCAGCAGGTCCACAGCTTGCCGTATGTCTTCTTGCAAAAGCTTCAGAATGCTGGCTCTAGCATCGGAGGCTGGGGCATGCTGGCATGAGGAACTTACACACACTCGTCAAGAAGAAGCATGTCATAGGCATCGAAGGGGTCAAGTTCAATAAATATCATTTGTGTGGTGCCTGTGAAGCTGGAAAGATGACTAGGGCGAAGCACCCCTCGAAGACAATCATGATGACATCTCAACCCTTCGAGCTATTACACATGGACTTATTTGGCCCTACTCACTACTCTACCCTCACAACAATAGCTTGTCTCTATGGCTTCGCCATTGTTGATGACTACTCAAGATATACATGGGTGCACATAATTCTCTACAAGACTGAAGTACAAGATGTCTTCAGACGATTTGCCAATCGAGCCATGAACAATTATGGCATCAAGATCAAGCATATCAGAAGTGATAATGTCACTAAATTCAAGAATACCGGGCTTGATCTTTATCTGGATACAATGGGAATCACTCATGAGTTTTCTGCTCCATACACACCTCAGCAAAATGGCATTGTAGAGCGCAAGAACAGAACCCTCATTGAGATGGCTCGAACAATGCTCGATGAGTACAAGACACCAAGAAAGTTCTGTCCTGAAGCTATTGATACAACATGTCACATCATCAACTGTGTTTACATCCACAAGCTTCTGAGCAAAACATCCTATGAGCTCCTCACTGGCAAGAAGCCAAATGTCAGCTACTTCAGAGTCTTTGGTGCTAGGTGCTGGATCAAGGATCCCCATCACGAGTCAAAATTTGCACCAAAAGCTCACGAAGGCTTCATGCTCGGTTATGGAAAGGACTCGCACTCTTACAGAGTCTTCAACCTCTTTCACTACAAAATCGTTGAAATTGTGGACGTGCGATTTGATGAAACCAATGGTTCACAACGAGAGCTCCTGCCAAGCACATTAGATGAAGCTCCTCCCAGTGAATCTATCAAGCTGATGGGAACTGGTGAAATCATGCCTTCTGAAGCACAGCCTGAAGAGGAACTTATCATTTCTGCACCAAACCAACCTGAAGACAATGCTCAGACCGAAGACAATCCTCCCAATGATGACAATGATCAGCATGAGCAAGGTCTTCGTCCAGTTCATCCTCGTGTTGCAAATGAAGTACAGATTGAGAAGATAATTTATAGCATCAATGCACCTGGTCCACTTACTCGCTCAAGAGCAACAGAGTTAGCAAATTTCTGTGGGCATTTTTCATTTGTGTCAATATCAGAATCCAAGAAAGTTGCTGAAGCCTTTATGGAACCTGAATGGATTCAAGCCATGCAAGAAGAACTTCAACAGTTCAAGCTGAATAATGTTTGGGAACTTGTCAAGCGCCCTGACCCTGACAAGCATAACATTATTGGCACTAAATGGATATATCAAAACAAGCAAGATGAGCATGGTCAAGTCGTCAGAAACAAAGCACGTCTTGTGGCTCAAGGATATACTCAAGTTGAAGGAATTGACTTCGATGAAACATTTGCTCCTGTAGCAAGGCTTGAAGCTATTCGCATACTGCTAGCCTATGCTAATCACCACAACATATTGCTATATCAAATGGATGTGAAGAGTGCATTCCTCAACGGCAAGATTGAAGAAGAAGTGTACGTTGCTCAACCACCTGGCTTTGAAGATCCAAAACATCCTGATATGGTGTACAAACTAAACAAAGCACTGTATGGCCTCAAACAAGCTCCTCGCGCTTGGTATGATACGATCAAAGACTTCCTGAAGAGCAAAGGCTTCAAACTTGGATCCCTCGATCCCACACTCTTCACGAAGACATATGATGGTGAACTGTTTGTGTGCCAAATATATATGGATGACATTATCTTCGGCTGCACCAACCAGAAGTATAGTGATGAGTTTGGATACATGATGCAAGAGCAATATCAGATGTCCATGATGGGTGAGCTGAAGTTCTTCCTTGGTCTTCAAATTCGTCAGCAAAGGAATGGTGTCTTCATATCTCAAGAAAAATATCTCAAAGACTGTCTGAAAAAGTTTGGAATGCAAGATTGCAAAGGATACACGACGCCAATGCCAGCCAAACACCATCTTGGTCCCTACGACAATGGTAAAGAGTTCGATCAAAAGATATACCGCTCCATGATTGGTTCTTTACTTTACCTATGTGCATCTAGGCCAGATATTATGCTTAGTGTTTGCATGTGTGCTCGATTCCAAGCGGCACCAAAGGAATCGCATCACTTAGCTGTGAAGCGAATTCTTAGATATTTGGCTTACACCCCAACACTCGGATTATGGTATCCAAAGGGCTCAAGATTTGATCTGGTAGGATTCTCGGATGTTGATTATGCTGGTGACAAGGTCGATTGCAAGTCTACATCAGGCACATGTCACTTTCTGGGTCGATCACTTGCCTGTTGGTCTTCAAAGAAGCAAATCTGTGTATCACTCTCAACTGCTGAATCTGAATACATTGCTGCTGGATCTTGCTGCGCTCAGCTTCTGTGGATGAAGCAAACTCTCAAGGACTATGGAATCAATCTGAAGCAAGTCCCTCTCTTCTGCAACAACGAAAGCGCCATCAAGATTGCCAACAATCCAGTCCAGCACTCGAAGACAAAGCACATTGAAATTTGTCATCATTTTCTCAGAGATCATGTCATGAAGAAAGATATTGACATCATTCACGTCAACACTGAAAAGCAACTGGCAGACATCTTCACAAAGCCCTTGGATGAGAAAAGGTTTTGCAAGTTACGGTGTGAGCTAAATATCTTGGAATCCTCAAATGTCCTGTGATCAGGCACACATCCTAACGCTTATGCATGTTGATGACTTAGATGTGCAACACACGAAGTAAAGTATATCTTCAATCAATGAAGACTTACATTCTAAGTGTGAATACATTAACATGGAATTTGACTTCGGAGCGCCACGATAATTGTGCGCCGTGTCTGGGTCTAATACTTCCTATACGGTGGGTAACACCACCACCAAATTTCTTGGTTTGAAGTGTTTCACTCATGGCGTTATTGTTGAATATCTTCGCATTTGGTTTGTCTTCAACTTTCAACTTATCTTCATTATTTACTTCACTATGTTGAGTTGATTGCCTTCTCATATATATATATACTAGTATTCTGTCCTCTACAACATTCACTTATAGCTATGTCTTCATTTGTGAATCTTTTGAACTAAGTGAATGTGATCGGACCCTAATCTCTCTATGCTTTCTATCTCAAACTCTATCTGTCCAAATCATATGCATTCTATTGAAACTGTCAAATGTCTTCTCTGCATCCTTGTCAACAGAAGACATAGAGACAAACATCAAGTCCTTTTAAATGATTCATCTTTATTGTTGAAATCCGGAGAAGCCGGAACAACCATCTGATAAACTTGGTGGGCGTGGGAACGTGGGACAACTCTGAGTATGTTGCATGCTTGCCACGTGTCCCAGGGATGTGAACAGGCAGGGGCACCTGCGTAATTGCGCTATGCCGCACACCTACTTATAAATACGTGTCCCCTGCGGTCAAGAAAACCTTCTTCCACCTCTCCACCTCATCAAAACCCTAGCGCCACCGCTATCTCTCGACGACGCCGGCGACGAAGCGCTTAGCTACCGCGACTTCTCCGACGTCGTCCTCACGCCGGCCGCGGACATCGTCCTCTCCGCCGCCGCCGTAGGTGTCCTCCGTCTCCAAGTTAGGGCACGGTGGATTGAACTACTCGGTCTCCTATTCATCCCATCTAGCAGTTCTTCGTGTGGTAAATATAACTCTATTTTTACCATCTTTTTTATCTGCAATGATTCATCCAATTTACCAAAATTGGTTTCTGTCTACACAATGTTAGATCTATTCTGTCTGCATCTCATACTGCCTAGTATATTCACTTAAGCTTCATATATAGTTAGATTCCTCACTTTTACTTATTCACGGATTCGTACAAATCTGGAACCAACTCTCAACATATAAGTGAATGTCTTTGCAACATGTGGTCAATGTCTTCAAACTGATTTATCTTCAAAATCTCCTGAGAATGCATATGACCTCTTCCCCTTACCTCGCATCTCTAATGCTATCACAGGTACATGTCCGTGGGAGAATCCCTTGGTTCTCATAGTCTGCATTCATTTGCAGAATTCTTACAGCAACACATTAACTCTCCTGAAGCTAGTTCCTGTTTGACCAGCAAACGAAAGCCCTTGAAGCCTTTGAACATATTGAAGCCATTCAGTTTGAAGTTCATGGCTGCAGAGAAATCAGTAAGTAAGGGTGGCAGACAGCGTCGAGGGGGAACATCAAAAGATTTGCCTGATGACCTCGCAGAAATCTACAAGACAGATCCTGAAGAGGATTGTAATCAGTGCAAGACCCGAATCCAATGGATTTGATGCTATTGGGCTGAACAATGGTTCAAGTACAAGTTCGTGACCCAGGAGTACGCTGAGAAAAATGCTATCAAAAGTCCTTGGGGTGATATTCTCTATCGAGGCCTTCCCCCCAAGAACAAAGCTGAAGCTATTGCACAAGAATTCTATCCTTGTATGGTCCGTGGACCACAGCCTGAAAATGCCGATCCATCCTCATTGCTCTGGTGTCGTGACGACAATCTCTTCAAGCGCAACTTCCAGTATGCAAAGGCATCGGCAAAGGAAAACAAGAAGTCATGGGGATTAGACTTCAATCCTGGTCCCTCTGCTCCCCGTGATGACGGCACTCGTGAAGCTGAAGAAAATGAGATTGGCCCCTTCACGAACCATGATGGTCTCATCTCATACATCTTGGTACAAGGTGCCAAGGTGGATCATTCTGATAATGATGCTGATACTGATGAAGCCCCTGCTCCTCCTCCAAGGCCGCAAAAGCCCAAGAAAACTAAGGCTTCATCATCAGCTGCACCTCCAAAAGCTTCTCGTGTGAAGCCACTGGCCACTGCACCTCCTGAAGACAGTGTGCAGTCTGAAGATCTTTCACGCATCTCCAAGAAGACGGAGAAGAAAAAGAAAATTATCAAGAGTACTGATCAGACATTGACTCCTACTGCCATTCTGCGTGAAGAGCACATTGATATGTCCAACGATGACGATCTTGCAGATGATGCTCTTGAGCAACTAATCAAGAGCAAGGAAGAAGCAGAGATCTTCAATAATTTGCCTCTCTTTGACGTGGCAATCATCCATAACTTCATTGATGAGTGGTTTGACACACCAAATCTCAGCTTTGATGACTTGCAACTTCCCATTGGCCTCAGTGTCTCCTTCAATGGAGCTATTGCTTCTGAGCTAGCTATTGCTCAGCGCATCATCGAACTGAAGCACAAGATTGACTATGAAAAGGCTCGGTTCAAGAAGCATGTGGCCACGCTCAACGTGCAAGATGTCAAAAATTTCAAGATCATGCTGCATGAGCTCAAAGAAGCCTTTCACAAGAAGCGTGAAGAAGCTCGAGGCTCTAGAGAGCGCATGAAGAATCTGGCTGACAAGTGTGTGCTTGCCTACAATGAGGCTGAAAAGCGCAAGGCTCTTGGTCATCCTGGCATCGACCCCAGGATGGCTGCAAAGAAGAAGAAGCTATCAACTGTCCAACCTGCACCTTCAAGGCAGGATGAACCACGCATAGTCTTCCCAAGCAGCATGACAACCTCGAAGCCAAAGGCCCTGTCAACCGCTTCAGAATAGAAGAAGACGAGGGCTGCAGAGGCTGAAGCCAGGAAACGGAAACCCTCAGAAGCCTCTGATGCTGCTCCCTCCAAGAAGAAGCGCAAAACCAAGAAGAATCGGGCTGCTCCCACAGAGTCCCTTGTTGTTGAACCTATCTCAGTGGTTCGCCCTGCATCTGCAAATCAAGAACTACGATTGATTGTTCATGAGCCTGCTTTCACAGAGGCTCATGAAGCTGAAGACATTCCAGCAGCTGATCCCATCACTGCTGAAGACATTGGTCACCATGACAATGTTGAAGATGATGAAGTTCTTCCTCAGATTGAACACAACGTGGTATCATCGCCTGTTCTCATGAACAGCAAAATCATCAGCATTGGTCGTCCTCTAACGCCAATTGCTCAGGATGCATCATGGGCTGATCGCCCGCAACAACAAGACTCCCCCAATACTCCCCAACAACAACAAGTCACATCATCTGTGCAAGTTGAAGAGGATGAGGGCCTGCCTGCTCCATCTCCAAAGGCGTCGCCTGTATGACAAAGGCTTCGCAAAGGACCAAGGCCTCAAGTCCCTCTTCCGAGCGTTCCAGAAGGAGAAGTGCACCACCAACCTGTTGCACGTCAAGTGTTTTCAGAAGCCACTCCAACTGTGAATGTCTTCGTGTCTGAAGCCCAAGCTGCTGAAGACAATCCGGCTGCATCAACCGATGACGAACATCAAGAAGATCGTGTCTCTACTCCCACCATTCCTGAAGAAGCTGTTCCAGAAGTGAATGTGCCCGTACCAAACCCTCCAGCTCAACAAGTGGAGGTTGACAACATTGAGGCTGCCACCACTAACACAAATGAAGCCAATGACGTAGTCATGGCTGAAGCTAATGTGGAGCCTGCCCCAAGCAACATGCCAGAAGTCAATGCTGCAACTGCTCCTGAAGCTTCTGTAGTGCAGCCTGAAGCCACTGTTGCTGCCACGGCTCCTGTTCCGCCACCAAGGCCCTATAAAATTGAGCAAGCATACAACCATGGCGAGCTAATCACAGTAAGATGGCCCGTTCTGGTCCCTCTTCCTAATGTCTCTGGTCCTCAGTTTGATTATCACATTGAGCATAGGCCTCAGGTCCAGAAACCAAAGCCAAGACTGCCAAGGTTTCCAGGTACTGCCACATCTGTCGGGTCCTTCAATGCAAATGGCTTCAAAAGCCACAACACCTTCTTTGACAGCTCAAAGAACCCCTACTCAAGACCAAGAATATCATATGATCATTTCTGGAGTCATTAGCAGCGAAGCTATTACTCCTGCGTTCTGTATGATCAAGGGCGCATTTTCCCTCATGTGCGCCTCGACACTGAAGACATTGTTGGACTGCCATGCTTAGAAGAAGCACTTGACTGCTTTCGTGATGCTGGTCTGCTCAGCTTTGTGACAGACAAAGAACATTGGAATGAAGAACTTATGCTTCAATTCTATGCTACCCTCCACATTCGCGACTACAACAGGGATACAAAAACATGGATTCTCGAGTGGATGACCGGAAATGTTCATCATGAAGCCAAAGCTCTTGACATCATTGAGCTCACAGGCCTATCCACTCCCGGAGAGCTATACGAACCTGGTTGTCAAAACCATCGCAATGCACTGGAGAGCATCTTCCATAAGCCTGAACCCAACATGAGCCAGATGTTGAGCATGATGAAGCCATTGCCACATGACGCTGAATACCCAAAGGAGTTCTTTGTTGATGACCTTGAGTATCTGCCGCGCACCATATATCACATCATCAGGCGGACTCTATGGCCTATCAAAGGACATTCATCAGCTGCAAAACTTGAAGGAGCCATGAAGACATTGGTCTTTTACATCCTCAATGGCATCAGCTTCAATGCACAAGATTTCTTCCTCAGGCAACTGGCTGCATCTGGATCTGACCTTTTTGGCCTGAAATTCTATGCTCCATGGGTCATGCGCCTCATCAAGCAACACTCTGCTGCCAACTATCATCCCTCTGCTCGCAATCATGTGATCTTTCTACCAGAGGTTGATATGTCAGTTGAAGCCATATACCCTGAGCCTACGAAGAAGCCTCTTTGTCTTCAAAATGCTGAACATCAAAGCTTCACTCAGCCTATGGAAGGAGTCCAAGCTGTCACTCATGTCTATCCAATGGCTGGAAACACTCGTCTGCCTCATCGTGCGCCAACTGAAGCTACTGAGAGCACCATTGTTCAAAGGCCAAAGAAGCGCTCTCGGGTCCTGTGGCTCTGCATCAGAAACAAGATAAGCATCTTTTTTGGCTCAAGCGTCAGATGCAAAGTCTCTTGGTGGATGTAAATCGCATTCGAAATCTTGCCACCAAGAATGCATTTGTCACTCACGAGACCTGTCGGCGATCATGGAAGAGTTTGAACCTGCTGAGTGCTGAAGCAGATCTTCAAGACGATGGCTTCACTGAACGATTCAAGTTTGACTCCACTCCTCCACGGAATGCTGTCCTACGACGAACTCCATCACTTGAAGACTCTGACTATTCTTCCTCCGCGGCAACCATGAATGCAAATGTGATCGATGATGAAGACGATGCTACTTCACCACCCCTACTTCTGCACGCATCGACACTGCACCAAGTTCGTCTGCACCGCCAAACGATAATGAAAACCCTTCTGCTTCAACTACTCCTCATGAGGACGAGTAGATTCTCTATGTCTTCAAACCTTTTTGGTCATTACTGACAAAAGGGGGAGAAGCATATGAGTTTGATAGTCTTCAAGCGGGTTCATATGGGTGGTTGCTTTATATTTTGCCTAGTGTTTACAACTCTTGCTTTTGATACATTTCGTTCATTGAGTTGTAACACTTAAACTCGATGGTCGTCTGCTACTTATTTGCTCTTTCATGTGCGATGATAACTTCCATACTTAGATCATTCCGCACTTAGATCATTCTGCAAACGTCCATTTTCCATTATGCATGTCATTCTTTAAGTTATATCATTTCATGCATGATGAATTATCTTCATAAGTTGAAGAGGATCTCCACAAGTACAACCTGCCATGTGCATTTGCATTCCAAAAGCAAATTACTTATATGCACATCTTCAGGGGGAGCCCTTGCCACTTATGAAGACAATACCCTATCCTTTACAATTTCACATACTTTATTCCCGTTGAAAACTTCAACCAGTTTGTCATCAATCACCAAAAAGGGGGAGATTGTAAGTGCATCTAGTGCCACCCCTAGTTGGTTTTGGAGTATTGACGACAAAGTTGGTTGAGGGACTAATGCGTTTGTGAGAATTGCAGGATAACGCAGGTAGTGTCCCTCATTGATTCGGTTTACCTACCGGAGATGAGATGACCCCTAAAAATGTATGAAGACATTGAAGACAATGGTGGTATGTGAAGATAGTCACATTGAAGACTATGACATGAGAAGACATTGAGCGAAGACTATGAAGTGCGAAGAATGTGTTGTTTCATTGTTTCCTTTTCTTCTTTGTTGAGTCATAGGAACCACCGTACTGTTAAGTGGGGTCCAAGTGAACAAAGTCAGAGTGACTGAAGTGATGCTCAACCCAAATCCTATGTCTTCGAGCGAAGACAATGAGAGCAAATCTTATCCAGAGCTGGATGAGTCAGCTTTGCTTGTAGCCCAAGTAAAGTTGTCGTGTGTGTTTCAAATCTGATCGTTGGAACACGTGTCAGTTCCTTAGTGACCCAGGGTCATTTCGGACATATCAGGTTAGGTTGCCTTGTGGCTATAAATAGCCCACCCCCTACACCATAAATTGGTGGCAGCTCAGAGTTAGTTACGGCTTTTGTCGTTTTGAGAGCAACCCACCTCGAAGCCTTTGAGAGAGAAATCCTTGCAAGGACAAAGCCCAAACACCCAAAGCCAAAGAGTGTTAGGCATCACTGAAGTCTTTCTGTCTGTGTGACCTGAAGACTTATTACACTTGAGGACTGTGTATCCTCTAGCCGGTTAGGCGTCGCGTTCTGAGCATCCAAGAGTCATTGTGGATTGCCGGTGAACGAAGTCTGTGAAGGTTCGGAAGTCTACCTTGAAGACTTACCAGAGTGATTGGGCGAGGACTGTGTGTCCTTAGCTCAAGGGGAATAAGGTGAAGACGCGGTCTTCTGAGTTGAATCTCAGCCTCCCTAACCAGACGTACAGTTGTCACAGCAACTGGAACTGGTCCAACAAATCCTGTGTCTTCAACAAGTGACTGGTTCTATTCCTTCCCTCCTTTACTTTGAGTTTGTCTTCGTGAAGTCATTGCTTATTTGTCTTATCTGTTAGACTTCATTGCTTGACTACTATCGTTGATTGGCTTCATACTATCTTCCATCTTGATCCTTACTACCTAGCTACTATTAGTCTTTGTACGTTCACATTATTGCATACTTGACTATGGCTAGCTTGTTGTAGTTTATCTTCCGCTGCATATCAATTAGGTCATTTCTATTGTTTGTCTTTGAAACTTCCACGTTTTGAAGACT
>NC_041393.1:471111805-471115262 GCF_002162155.2 Triticum dicoccoides | reverse complement strand
TAGCACTTTCAAAAACAGATAATATAATAGCATGGAACGATAGAAAAATATAGATACGTTGGAGACGTGTCAACGCGCCACGGAGACGCCCAGCACCCCCTGCACCTCTTTCCTCTCTCCCTGGACCTCTCTCCCTCCTTTGCTCTCTGCCTACGGCACCACCGAACACGTCCTTCACCGCCGTTCGCTTCGAGATGTTCCCGAGCTCCTGCACCTCGTCCCCAACCTCCTCAACGAGCCACACGATTGGAAAACCCCCGAAGCGCTGCCCCCGACGTCTTCTTCTTCCTCGGGTCACCGAGATCACCATCACCATGTCGACAACTCCAGGACCTCCCCGAGCTCCCTGACTCCCTCCCCGACACTGTTGTGAGCTCCTTCTCCCAACCCCTCTCTCCCCATCGTTGATTTTGTCCTTTATCCCCACGACCACCGTGGCCGAAGCTCGCCGCCGCCGTGCCTCGTCGGCATCGTAGCTAGATCCACTGTAGCTCGAAGTCAAGCACACAATTGTGCTCAACACAGTCCCAGGAGCCGAACGCATGCACCAGCCCACCTATTGTGCTCCCTAACACCGAACCCGAGCTCGCCCGAGCTCCGGCAGCCATTTTGCTCGCCGCCACAGACCATCTCCGGCCACCCCGCGGCCACCATCCGACACGTCATCGCGCCAGCTCTCTGTAGAGCCAAACGGCGCCCCTAACAATGCCCTGTAGGCGAAACCCGAGGTGCCCCGCTGCGTCTGGCCTCGTCGATGTCGACCCGCCAGCGGGATTAGCAATGTTGACCAGGTTTTGACCCCCCATGGAGTCGCTGACATGTGGGCCCAGTCCCTGGTCAAAGCTGGATTAGTGGCTAAACTAACACCCAACTAGTTAGTTAACTAACTGTGTCACTGACGTGTGGACCCCACACGTCAGGTTTGACCTGGACCCAATCTGTTGACCTGCTGATGTCACAGTGACGCAGCACTGACGCAATTAATCATTTTCTGTATTTAAAATAATCCATGTTATTCTAGAAATTTTTAAAACTTCTAAAAATCATATAAAATCAACTGTAACTCCAACTGAAATAATTTATATATGAAAAATTATCAAAAAATCCAATCTATCCATTTGTACCATTTTCATGCATGTTAGAACAACCTTTTGCTACTATTTAGGACAAATCAAATGAATGGCATTTAAATAACCTCGTGTGGAGTTAGAATTTGAATCTTTGGTTCAAACCAACTTCATTTAATCTGGTTGCTAGTTGCATTAGCAGAATCAACAACATATTGCCATGTCATGATCATGCATCATACTGTTGCATTGCGTTGATTGTGTTCCTTCTTTGTTTGGCGATGTTGTTCCCTCTCAGTAGACGTTGTTCCGACGTTGAGATCATTGACACCGATGAAGAGCTATATCATTGATGACCACAAGTATATGGGGTCAATTATAGCCTTTTCGATAAGTAAGAGTGTTGAATCCAACGAGGAGCAGAAGAAAATGACAAGTGGTTTTCAGCAAGGTATTGTCTGCAGGTGCCAAAATTGTAAGTAGCGGAGTAGTTTGATAGCAAGATAATTTGTAACTAGCAAGTAACAATAGTAGTAGCAAAAGTGCAAGAAGGTATTCCAATCCTTTTGAGGTAAAGGACAGGCCAAAACGGTTTCTTATGATAAGCAAAGTGTTCTTGAGGGTACACGAGAATTTCATCTAGTCACTTTCATCATATTGGCTTAATTCGTGTTTGGTACTTCGATAATTTGATATGTGGGTGGACAGGTTCTTAGGTGTTATTCTTACTTGAACAAACACTGAGAAGGAATAAATTGTATATGTGGGTGGACAAGCTCTATGGTTATAGTTTTGCATAAAGCCAATTTTTCCCTACTGCAAAGGAATAAATTTTATTTAACTATCATGGTGGTTGTTAAACATTGAGAAGGTTCCTCCAACTCAATCCAAATTAAGTAGCATCATTAACCCAACAAAATTTAATTAAGTAACATGATGAGATTCACATGATAATCCAGATACTAGATACTCAAAACGTCCATAATCGAGGACACGACTAACCATGATTAGTTTATACACTCTGCAGAGGTTTGTGCACTTTTCCCCGCAAGACTCGATCTCCTCCGCTTGATTTCTCGCACTACATGGTGTTTGAGAAACGGATGACCGAGACACAGTCTTTCAGAAGCATTAACTCTCTACTCCGGGTAGACAGTACCAACCTACATCCCCTACATCTGCTAGTCTACCTCTTCAAGAGCTCACGCAACTTAATCAACTATGCTAGAGCCCATAGTAGCTTGCCGCTGCACATGGAAGTTTCTAGCATGAATAATCTCATGATCCTTTGAGCCTGGGTGGCGGTCCATAGGGGAATCACACGGTACCCCGGGATTTCCAAAAATACAGGCAACACTGGGTTCCCCAGGTGCCTCAATCCACCCAGATGTGAATTTAAGTTGCCACCTTAAATAAACCATTAATTAACAATCTCACATATGTCATGGATACACTCTCCCAATCCACGTCTACTAGCATAGCATAGCAATATAAGCAAACGTAGATGTAACTCCCAAAGGTTTGAAATAAACAGGTAATAGGTTCTACCTCATCTACTTCCCAGTACCCACATATTAATCAGATCCTAAGCATGCAATTGTTTGAGGATTGATCTAATGCAATAAAACTGGGTAGTAAAAGGTATGATCAAAGTGTTACTTGCCTTGCTGATGATTCGTGAAACCTAGAGATTCGAAGTAGCAAGCGGCGCACTCCGGGTACTCTATCGCAAACAAACAAGCATACAATAAGCACTCATCTAATGCACACGTAAAACTCAAATAATAGATGTAACCAGAAAGTTCAACTTAAGAACTCCGGTTTGCAAAAAGAAACAAATCAAACGAAGCAACGAAACTCAAACGGCGAAAGAAACAAGCTTCGTTTACTAATCTGGACCTAAGTTAAATTTTAAAGTAGCAAAAACTTGTTTGAGTAGGTTAAACGGAAAGAGGGTTTCAAGATGAAACTCTAGGCGCTTGAATCGCCTGATTCCGATAAACGAGCGAAAAGTTATACTAAAACGAAAATCGGATCAGAAATCGCGATCAGAAATAATCGCGGAAAAACCGAGAAAAAGAAAAACGGACGAACAGGCTAACGAACGAACATTCACTGTCTGCGGCTAAACGACGAAAACCGTTCGTTAAAACGAATGTACGGACGAGCGTCTGCTAAATAGACTAAACCGGAAAAAAAACGAACCGGATCTAATAATAAAAAAATGGATCTAGGGTTTTGAAAAAATAAACCAAACGGTTTTATAAGAAAAATTGGCGGCTACCTTGGGATGCGGGTCGGCGGCAATGGTGGCGGCTACTCCAGCGAGGGGCGGCGGCGGTCGGTCCTGCGGCGGTGGCGGCGTCGGGCGGCGGCGTCGCGGTGGCGGC
>NC_041393.1:470901296-471111146 GCF_002162155.2 Triticum dicoccoides | reverse complement strand
GGTGGCGGCGGCGCGGATCGGCGGCGGCGGCAGAAGCTCGCGGCAGCGGCGGCGGTGGCGGCGGCGGCGGCAGTGGCGGTGGGGTCGGGTGGGGCTAGGGTTTGGGTGGGCTGCGGGGTCAGCTCCCCCGGCTTATAAGGCCGGCCGGGCCTAGAGTCCCAGGCGGACACGGCCCGGTAGGTCGGTTAGCTTTTTTTTAAAACATTACACGCAGAAAAACAAATAAAAGAAATACTAAACGGACTCCAAAAATCCCGAAATAAATTTTCCCCGACTTCTAAAACCAAGCCGGACAAGATTAACATTTATTTGGGGCCTAAATGCAATTTTGAAAAACGCGCATTTTTCCTAAATTCAAATAAAATAGCAATAAACTCCAAAATAAAATCTTATTTGATTTTTTATCAAATCCTCAATATTTCTTTATTTTGGGAAAGTCATTTTATTCCCTCTCTCATATTTTTATAATGGAAATAATGGAAGATAAAATAAGTAAAATCAAATGATCTTATTTTCAAATTTTGAGAAAACTCAAATATGAAAATAACTAAATCCCCAACTCTCTCCGTGGGTCCTTGAGTTGCGTAGAATTTCTAGGATCAAACCAAAATGCAATAAAATATGACATGCAATGATGATCTAATGTATAACATTCCAAATTGAAAATTTGGGATGTTACAAACTTACCCCCCTTAAGATGAATCTCGCCCTCGAGATTCGGGTTGGCTAGAAAATAGGTGAGGGTGGTCCTTCAGCAGATCTTCCTCTCGCTCCCAGGTGGCTTCCTCCTCGGTATGGTGGCTCCACTGAACTTCGCAAAACTTGATAACCTTGCTGCGGGTGACTCGACTGGCATACTCGAGAATCTTGACTGGTTTCTCCTCGTAGGTCAAATCATTATCCAACTGAATCGCTTCCAGCGGCACTGTATCTCTCAGCGGTATATCAGCCATCTCTGCGTGGCACTTCTTCAACTGGGAAACATGGAACACATCATGAACTCCTCACAATCCTTCGGGCAGTTCCAACTTGTAAGCAACTTCTCCAATATGCTCCAAAACTTTGTATGGTCCCACAAAACGTGGCGCTAACTTCCCCTTAACTCCAAAGCGCCTAACTCCTCGAAGTGGAGATACACGAAGATAAACTCTGTCTCCGACTTCGTAAGCTATCTCCTTACGTTTAGAATTTGCGTAGCTCTTCTGCCTGGACTGGGCTACCTTGAGCCTATCGCGAATCAACTTCACCTTCTGTTCGGACTCCTTAATCAAATTTGGTCCAAACAATTGGCGGTCTCCAACTTCATCCCACAACAACGGTGTCCTACACCTCCTCCCGTAGAGAGCTTTGAAAGGGGCCATCTTCAAACTGGATTGATAACTGCTGTTGTAAGAGAACTCCGCATATGGCAAATTGTCGTCCCAACTAGATCCATAATCTAGCGCACAAGCTCTCTGCATGTCCTCCAGAATCTGATTGACTCTCTCGGTCTGTCCATCTGTCTGCGGATGAAAGGCTGTACTGAACTCTAGCCTGGTACCTAAAGTTTCGTGCAACTGATTCCAGAACTTTGAGGTAAACTGGGTTCCTCTATCTGATACAATGCTCCTTGGAACTCCATGCAGACATACGATCTTGGTCATGTATATCTTTGCCAACTTAGCACTGGTGTAAGTGGTCTTCACTGGGATGAAATGGGCTACCTTCGTCAAACGATCGACTACAACCCATATCGAGTCATAGCCTGAATAAGTCCTGGGCAATCCTGTGATAAAATCCATGCCTAGCTTATCCCACTTCCATTTGGGTATCGGCAATGGTTGTAGCAATCCTGCTGGCTTCTGATGCTCTGCCTTCAGTCTCTGACATACATCACATACTGCTACATACTCCGGAATATCCTTCTTCATTCCAGTCCACCAGAAAGTGTCCTTCAAGTCCAAATACATCTTGGTATTTCCTGGGTGAATCGAATACGGTGAATCATGGGCCTCTTGCAGAATCAACTTCCTATTCTCCGGGTCATTTGGCACATAAACGCGGTCCTCAAACCATAAGGTATCGTGCTCATCCTCATGAAATCCCTTAGCTTTTCCTTTGCTCATTTTCTCCTTTATCTCGGCAATCTCCTTGTCAGTCTTCTGAGCTTCTCTGATCTTATCCATCAAAGTAGACTGGATCTCCAATGCTGCTAAATAGCCTCTCGGAACTATCTCCAAACATAGTTCACGAAGATCCTCGGCTAACTCCTTTGGTAACTCTCCAGTCATGAGTGTGTTGACATGGCTCTTGCAGCTCAACGCATCGGCTACTACGTTAGCCTTTCTGGGGTGATAATGCAATCTCATATCATAATCCTTGATGAGCTCCAACCATCTCCTTTGCCTGAGATTCAACTCCTTCTGCATGAAGATCTACTTCAAACTCTTGTGATCCGACTACACCTCACAATGGTTTCCGATGAGAAAATGTCTCCATGTCTTCAATGCATGCACTACGGCTGCTAACTCCAAATCATGCGTAGCATAAGTCAACCCATGGGGTTTAAGCTGTCGTGAGGCATATGAAACAACTCTTCCCTCCTGCATAAGCACTGCTCCAAGTCCTCGACAAGAAGCGTCGCAATAAACTTCATAATCCTTGCGCTGATCGGGCAGAATCAATATTGGTGATGTAACCAAACGTTTCTTCAACTCCTAGAAACTAGCCTCACATTCCTCTGTCCATTTAAACTTGGTTCCTTCTTCAACAACTCCGTCATGGGCTTTGCAATCTTCGAGAAATTCTCAATGAACCTCCGGTAGTATCCTGCGAGTCCAAGAAAACTCTGGATCTCTCCAACTGTGGTTGGGGCTTCCCAATTTGTCACAGTGACAACTTTGGTGGGGTCTACTGCTATTCCTTCTCTGGATATAACATGTCCGAGGAATCCAACTTCCTTCAACCAAAACTCACATTTGCTGAACTTGGCATACAACTGATGTTCTCTGAGCTTCTCCAGTACCAAACGCAAATGCTCCTTATGCTCTTCTTCATTCTTTGAGTACACCAAAATATCATCAATGAACACCATGACGAACTTATCCAGAAACTCCATAAACACCTTGTTCATCAAGTTCATGAAATAGGCAGGTGCGTTAGTCAGACCAAATGACATAATGGTATACTCATACAACCCATACCTGGTGGTAAAAGTCGTCTTAGGTATATCCTGCTCTTGAATCTTCAACTGGTGGTATCCTGATCACAAATCGATCTTGGAAAATACCTTAGCTCCTTGCAATCGGTCAAACAAGTCATTGATCATCGGCAGTGGGTACTTGTTCTTGATTGTCACTTCATTCAATCCTCAATAATCAACAACCATCCTTAACGATCCATCCTTCTTCTCCACTAGAAGCACTGGCGATCCCCAAGGTGAAGAACTTGGGCGAATATAGCCTTTACCCAGTAACTCCTTAATCTGCTTCTTAATTTCCTCCAAATCTTTTGCGGGCATCCTGTACGGTCTCTTTGATATTGGCCCTGTGCCTGGCAAAAGATCAATCAAAAACTCAATGTCCGTATCTGATGGCATGCCTGGCAACTCCTCTGGAAATACGTCAGGAAAATCCTTCACCACTTGTACTTCCTCCTGTACAACTCCTGATAAGGAATTTACTTGGATCCTCTTCGGCACATGTCGGGATACATACTTGATCCTTCTTCCTTCTGGCGTGGTAAGCAAAATCGACTTGCTGGCGCATTCAATGTTCCCTCCATACTTCAATAACCAATCCATGCCTAATATCACATCTAGTCCTTGTGACTCCAATACTATTAGGTCTGAGGGAAACACGTAGTTACCAATCCTTAAGAGTAACCGATCACACCATAGACTAGCCATATAATCTGCTCCTGGCGAGGTTACTAACATGGGTGACCTAAGGGCTTGAGTTGGCAGGTTATACTTATCCACAAATCCCCTTGATATGTATGAATGCGATGCACCAGTATCAAAAAGAACGACTGCAATAAATGTCTTAACCAAAAACTTGCCTATTACTGCATCTGGCTGGGCTTCAACCTCCTCCACGCTAACGTGGTTCACCTGTCCTTTGTTGAAAGGATTGGGATTCTTCTCAGAGCATCCATTGCCATTTCCATTCTTCTCTTCAGGACATTCAGTGGCATAATGTCCGGTCTTATGGCATTTGTAACAAGTGATATGGCTCAGATCCCTCTTGGCTGGTGTTGATGTGTTGGTACGGTTCTGTCCATTGCTTCCTCCATTCCCATTACCATTCTTGGGGCCACTACGGTTGTGCGAACTACCTCCTCCATGGGTATGCTGAAAATGTCCTCCCGAGTTCGGGGTAAAGCGAGGCTTCTGCTGAGCTCCAGAATTGTACTTCCCTTGTCCATACTTCCTCTTGCGGTTGTCAATCTGCTGCTGCTTCCCTTCAATCATGAGAGCTCTATCTACCAACTCCTGGTAATTGTTGAAGGTTGCTACCATCAACTGCATGCTTAGCTCATCATTCAGTCCTTCCAGAAACTTCTCCTGCTTAGCTGCATCCGTAGCAATGTCATCTGGGTCATAACGTGCTAACTTACTAAAGTCATCCACATATTGGCCAACAGTACGTCCTCCTTGGTGCAAATTGCGAAACTCACGCTTCTTCATGGCCATAGCTCCTGCTGAAACATGAGCAGTACGGAAAGCCTATTGAAACTTATCCCATGTGACAGTGTCGATAGGATAAGTGGCTGTGAAATTCTCCCACCATGATGTTGCGGGTCCATCAAGCTGATGTGCGGCAAAACACACCTTCTCCGCATCTGTGCATCCCGTAGTGGTCAACTCCCTTCCCATCTTACGGAGCCAATCATCTGCAACTATCGGCTCGGTGCTACTGGAGAACACCGGCGGATTCAGCCTCAAGAAACGGGCTAAGTGATCAACAGGTGGTGGTGGTGGTGGTGGGTTGTTGGTATTGTTGTTGTTCCCCTAATTCTGGTTCTGGACTAGTATCTGCATCAATGCATTCTGCTGCTGGATCAACTGGGTGAGCTCCGGTGGGAAAGCAAATCCATTGTCACGTCTCGGAGGCATCTAAGGGTTTAGAAAGGATGAGAATATAGAATAGAATGAGGTCTATAGAGAAAACACTACCCATATTCACATGAGACAAATACAATCAATATCACTCCAATCAATCAAACAAGGGCATACAACGGTCTAACTATCGTTACAGAAGTGCTCGGACTATACTATATACATGGGGGAAATTCTACTACTGTTATGGTGGTCTGTAAGTGCATCTAGTGCCCCTTAGTGATTTTGGTGTATTGAAGACTTATAGGTTAAGGGACTAATGCGTTTATGAGTGTACACAGGTCTATAAGTCTATGAGGAGTTTGATATTTACAGAGAAAGTCGACCCCTAAAAATGAAGTTCTTCAACTAAAGACTTTGATATTCTGAAGACTTTCTGAAGACTTTGAAAGTGAAGAAATTGGTGTGACCTTGAAGACTTGGTATTCATTTGTGGAACATGAAGCGTGAAGACTTTTGTTTACGTAGTTTCATTTTCTCTTTTTTGAGTCATAGGAAACACCGTACTGTTAAAGGGGGTCGAGGAAATACTAAGGAAAAATTTCCATGTGATGCTCAACTCAAAATCCTACACCTACCAATCCCTTCGAGTGAAGCCTTTGGAAATCTCATACAGTTCAGTCACTTTCTTCAGTGACAGAGACGAAGTTCTTCTGGTCGCTGATGAATTTGTTCTGACTGAGGAGTTAGGAATTCGTCAGTGCGAATTACCTACACAGTGAGGAACATGATAGCCCTAAGGAATTTGAGAGTCAAATTTCCGACCGTTGCTGTGCTGCGCGCCAGCTGTCCCAAAATATCTTATCCACCTAACGGTCATATCATTGAAGGGCATTTATGTCTTATCATGTTGGGCTGCTCCCTAGGCTATAAATAGCCGCCCCCTACAACCACTAGCTGGTTGGCTTCTCCGAGAGAACTTGACACTTGTCATTTGAGAGCAACCCATCCTCCGAGGACTTTGAGCGAAAATCATCAAGTGAGGAAAATCCCAAACCCAAACACCTACAAACCCCAAAGTGATTGAGCATCACTGAAGAAATTGATCATGCGTGGATCCGACGCTTGTTACCTTTGAAGATTGTGCTTCTTCCAGACAGTTAGGCGTCAAGGTCTAGAGCATCCAAGAGGAATTGTGGATCGCCGAGTGACCAAGTCTGTGAAGGTTTGGAAGTCACCTAAAGACTTACCACGAGTGATTGGACGGGATCTGTGTGATCTTAGTTCAAGGAGAATACGGTGAGGACTGGGTGTCCTGAGCTGCGTGCTCAGAGACTGGGTGTCCGGGACTGCGTGTCCTCGAGTTTAAATACTCAGCCGCTCCAACCAGACGTACAACTGAGACAACAGTTGGAACTGGTTTACCAAATCATTGTCTTCACCAACCTACTGGTTCTATTTCCTCAACCCTTTCATTTCCTCATTACCATGTTGAGTGTTTGTTCATATCTGTGTTTGAAGACTTTGACTGAAGACTTTCTCAATTTCCTCAGTTCAATTTCTTCAGTATGTTTGTCTTCATCTTGTGTTATCCTGTGATTACGCTTTCTGTACTCTGTGCTAGTCTTCATTTCATCATGATGACCATGCTTGTATTCGGTTATGCTTACTTCTGAGTACTTATTCCGCTGCTAACAGTTCTTCACTAAGGAATTTCCTCACCGGCAAATTCCTAAGTGAAGAATTCATAAAAATCGCCTATTCACCCCCCCCTCTAGTCGACATAACGCACTTTCAATTGGTATCAGAGCAAGGTACTCCCTTATTCTGTGTGATTTTGGTTTAACCGCCTCGAGTTTTAGTTATGTCGACCGCAGGTATGATCAAGGTCTCGGCTGGGTGTCCTACCTTTGATGGAACGGACTACCCCTACTGGAAAAACAAGATGCGAATGCATCTTGAGGCAATTGACAACGATCTCTGGTATGTTGTGGAAAATGGTGTTCCCTCTGTTTCACCCTCACTGAACGCTACCGATGTGAAGAGATTCAAGCAACTCGATTCTCAAGCGAAGAATATCATATGTGGCCATCTGAGTAAAGGACAGTATGGAAGAGTGAGTGCTTTGGAAACTGCTAAGCTTATCTGGGATAGGCTGTCCAAAGTGAATGAAGGAGTCTCAACTCAGCGTGACTCTCGACTTGATGTTCTTCGAAATCTCTTCAACCGCTTCAAAAGACTCGACAATGAAAATGTCCAACAAACCTTCGATCGCCTCACTGACATCTCAAATGAGCTTCAAGCCCTCGGTGCCACTGACATCACTGACCATGAGGTGGTGAAGAAACTATTGAGATCGCTTGATTCCTCATTTGATACTCTGGGTCTGATGATACAAGAACCGGCTGACTACAAGTCTCTTGATCCTGCCGATATCCTCGAAAGGCTAAATACTCACGAGTTCCAGCTTGCTGAAAAGAGAGATCTCTATGGTTCGAGCTATGGCAAACCACGTGCCCTGAAGGCCAAGGTTGTGTCTGAGTCTGAATGTGAGGACTCTGGTAGTAGCCTTGGTGATCCTGAAGAACTGAGCCAGGAGCTAGCATTGCTCGTGAAGAAATTCCAGAAGTTCTCAAGACGTGGTCGCTTTGGAAAATCCTCAAGAAGCAGTGATTCCTCATCAAGTGACTATAAGAGAAGGCTGTGCCACAAATGCAAGAAACCTGGTCATTATATTCAAGATTGTCCTCAGTGGGAAAAGGAATTGAAGAAGAAGAAATACAAGGATTACAGTTCTGATGATACGAAGAAGAAGAAGAAATCGTCAAAATCTTCGTCATCAAAATCCTCGAAGTCTTCATCTCACAAGAAGAGAAGCTCCAAGAAGGCTCGGGCATTCATTGGCAAGGAAATGGACTCTGAAGCTGAATCTGAGGAAAATGAGGAAGAGGAGGCATATGAAGAATCTGAATCTGGTGTGGCGAGTCTGGCCTTCGCTACTGCTTTCGTTAGCAAGTCCATCTTCAACACTGAAGAAACTGACCCCACCGACAAGCCTGATGAAGATAACGATGACTACGCTCCCACCTATTACTTCATGGCAAAAGGTGCAAAGGTACTCAAATACACCTCCTCTGAATCTAGTGAAAATGAATCTGATGAGAATCTCAAGCCCAGCTACTCTAAACTTGCAAAGATTGCTGTAAAACAACAAAGGGCTTTTGAAAAGGTTCAAAACATGTTAGACAAAAGTGATGATATGTTGGGTGAAGAAATGGATCGCACTAAAGCCCTGACTGAAAATCTTCAGAGACTTCAGTCTAGGTTTGATAACCTTCAAAGTCATCATAACACTCTCTTATCTGATCATGAGAAACTTTCTTATGAATTTCTTCAAAGAAAGCAAGATCTTGAGAAGCTAAGAGTGAGTTATGAAGATCTTCAGAAGGAGCGCGATTCATTACTTGCTCAACAAATCAGCACTTCTCAGGAAGAATTTGTTCCTCCATGCTTAAAGTGCATTGAACGTGAATCTGCCAATTCTTCACCTGAATGTTCAAATGCTTCAACTATTACAAATTCTTCACCTGCATCTGCTATCACTAATTCCTCATCTGAGGACATTGCTAGTATCACTGACGATGCAGGGCTGAAGGAACTATACACGACAGGCATGTACAAAAGCCTCAAAGGGCATCAGATTCTCTGTGATGTGCTCAAAAAGCAGATCCTCAACAAAAACCCTAGGAAAGAGGGTATTGCCTTTGAGAGGAAACTTAATGCTGATGGAACATATTGGAAGCCTGAGCAGTACCCCAAAACCTCATGGGTTGCTGCAAAGGGACCTCCAGTTGATCCATCCATGTTATCTGGATTTACATGTGAATCTCCTCATTCTTCTGATGAGTCATTTGACTCCAACTATAAACTGTTCAAAAATCAGAATGGTGAAGTATTTGCTAGATATGTTGGGACTAACTGCAGGAACGGTTCCCCTATGAAGAAAATCTGGGTTCCCAAAAGTTATGTTAAAAGTCTTCAGGTGAATGTCCTCATGACACCACCTGTGAAGAATAGGAACCCCAGAACAAACTCTTCATATGGACCTAATTCTTCATATGGATCCAAGTCCTCATATGGACCAAATTCCTCACGTGGATCAAATTCCTCAAATGGATCAAAGTCCTCATATGACTATCATCGTGCTAACAACTCTGTTTCGCAGGGTAAAGCTAAGGGCTACGAATATGCACATTATTCTTCAAATCATTATGTTCATAAGTCCTCGAAGAATTTCTCTGCTTATTCATATGCTTACCCTAACCCCTCATATGTGAAACGAAATGGTTTGGCTTCTATGCCACCATTCTCGTATGGTGCTCGCAGAGTGATGAACTCTTTGCCACCCCTTCAGATGTGGGTGGTGAAGAAAAAGAACTAATCTCTTCTGCAGGGTCAGGTCTCCAGACGTGCCTTAACGTCTGAAGAATTTGCTGGGGACCTGACAAAATCGCCTGAAAGGACGCAGGCTAACCATGATGAAATGAACTTTCATTTCACACGTCCTCATACTGCTATATCTGTTTACCGCTTGATGAAATTCATCTGATGAACTTAATATCATATTCTTCACTGATGAAGCATATGAGATTGTAAGTTACACTAATTCATCTGCAGGATGACCAACCCAAAACCACTGAATGGGTCCTCGATAGTGGATGTACAAATCACATGACTGGTGACAAGAATCTTTTGATGGATGCTCCTTTAACACCGTCACATCTGAAGCATATCATCTTTGCTGACAAAGGCAAAAGTCAGGTATTGGGTCTTGGTAAGGTTGCGATCTCTAAGGATAAACACATGGACAAAGTCATGCTTGTTGAGTCCTTAGGATACAACCTCATGTCAGTCTCAATGCTTTGTGATCTTGATATGGTTGTTGTCTTTGGCAAGTATCGCTGTGTTGTGATTATGGAAGCTGACAATTCCAAAGTCTTCGAAGGCTTTAGGAGAGGAGATTTGTATATTGTTGATTTCTCTACAGGACCACAACCAGCCGTGCGCCTACTTGCAAAAGCTTCAGAAGGCTGGCTATGGCATCGACGACTTGGTCACGCAGGCATGAGGAATTTGCACACGCTTGCGAAGAAGAAGCATGTCATTGGCATTGAGAATGTCAAATTCCTCAAGGATCACTTATGCGGAGCCTGTGAAGCTGGAAAAATGACCAAGGCCAAGCATCCAACAAAGACTATCATGACCACTACTCGTCCATTCGAATTGCTTCACATGGACCTCTTCGGACCTAATCATTACTCAGCAGTCACTAATGCTGCTTCTCTATATGGTTTTGTCATTGTTGATGATTACTCTCGATATACATGGGTACACATTGTTACTTACAAACATGAAGTGCAGGAAGTCTTCAAACGATTTTCTTCGAGGGCTTCAACCAACTTTGGTGTGAAGATCAAGCACATCAGAAGTGACAATGGAACTGAGTTCAAGAATTCTGGTCTTGATGACTATCTTGATGAACTTGGTATTACTCATGAATTATCTGCTCCTTATACTCCTCAGCAAAATGGCGTCGTGGAGCGCAAGAACAGAACTCTTGTTGAGATGGCTCGCACAATGCTTGATGAATACAAAACGCCTGATCGTTTTTGGATTGATGCAATTGATATTGCGTACCACATCATCAACAGAGTATATCTTCACAAATTCTTCAAGAAGACGGCCTATGAACTCCTCACTAACAAGAAACCCAATGTGAGTTATTTCAAAGTCTTCGGTGCTAGATGTTGGATTAGAGATACTCACCACAATTCAAAGTTCGCACCGAAAGCACATGAAGGTTTTATGCTTGGTTATGGAAAGGACTCGCACACCTACAGAGTCTTCAACATTGTTCTTCACAAGATTGTTGAAACTGTAGATGTGCGGTTCGATGAAACTAATGACTCGCAAAGAGAGCACCTACCTTCTGTGTTAGATGAACCAGCACCTGAGGATTCTATCAAGTTCAAGGCAACTGAAGATGTCATTCCTACTGAAGAATTTGCTGAAGAATTCATTCCAGTACGCGAAGAACATCGAGCTGACGCACCTGAAGACAATGGTGCTGAGAAAAATGATCAAATACCTCGACGTCAACCAGCTCATCCTCGTGTTGCAAAAGAAGTACAAGTTGACAAGATCATCGATGACATTGAAGCGCCAGGTCCTCTCACACGCTCAAAAGCTTCACATTTATCTAACTTTTGTGGGCACTATGCTTTTGTCTCTATCACAGAGCCCACTAAGGTAGATGAAGCATTTTTGGAGCCGGAGTGGATTCAGGCTATGCAAGAAGAATTACATCAGTTCGAGCTCAACAATGTCTGGGAACCGGTCAAACGTCCAGATCCTCGCAAGCATAATATCATTGGCACAAAGTGAATCTACCGAAACAAGCAAGATGAAAATGGCCTTGTGGTAAGGAATAAGGCACGACTAGTAGCTCAAGGCTACACACAGGTTGAAGGAATTGATTTCGATGAAACTTTTGCACCTGTTGCTAGACTTGAGGCTATTCGCATATTACTTGCTTATGCTAATCATCATGATATCATCTTATATCAAATGGATGTGAAAAGTGCATTCCTTAATGGTAAGCTTGAGGAAGAAGTATATGTTGCTCAACCCCCAGGTTTTGAAGATCCAAAGAATCCTGACAAAGTCTTCAAACTTAATAAGGCCCTCTATGGCCTCAAGCAAGCCCCTCGAGCGTGGTATGATACATTGAAGGAATTCTTCGTGAAGAATGGATTCACACCCGGTTCACTCGACCCTACTCTCTTTACTAAATCTTATGATGGTGAACTGTTTGTGTGCCAAATATATGTTGATGATATTATCTTTGGCTGTACTGTCCAACGTTATAGTGATGAATTTGCCTATATGATGAGTGAAGAATATCAAATGTCTATGATGGGAGAGTTGAAATTCTTTTTAGGTCTTCAAATTCGTCAACAGCGCAATGGCATATTCATATCTCAGGAGAAATACCTCAAAGATGTACTGAGGAAATTCGGCATGCAAGATTGCAAAGGCGTCAAAATTCCTATGCCCATAAAAGGCCATCTATGCACTGATGAAAATGGTATTGACTTCGATCACAAGGTATACCGCTCCATGATTGGTTCTTTATTGTACTTATGTGCATCTAGGCCAGATATAATGCTTAGTGTTTTCATGTGTGCCCGATTTCAAGCTGCACCGAAGGAATCACACCATAAGGCTGTGAAGCATATTCTTCGATATCTAGCTCACACACCAACACTAGGATTATGGTACCCCAAGGGCTCTGTTTTTGATCTCATTGGATATTCTGACTCTGACTATGCTGGTGATCGTGTGGACCGCAAGTCAACTTCTGGCACTTGTCATTTCCTCTGACGATCTTTGGTCTGTTGGTCCTCGAAGAAACAGAACTGCGTATCACTGTCTACTGCGGAAGCTGAATACATTGTTGCTGGCTCTTGCTGTGCTCAACTGCTTTGGATGAAGCAAACGCTCAAGGATTATGGTATCAACGTGAAGAATGTGCCTCTTCTCTGCGACAATGAGAGTGCCATCAAGATTGCTCACAACCTAGTTCAGCACTCGAAGACAAAGCACATTCAGATTCGTCATCATTTTCTTCGTGATCATGTGTTGAAGGGCGACATCTCCATCGAGCACGTGAAGACTGAAGAACAGTTAGCTGATATCTTCACTAAGCCCTTGGATGAGAAGAGATTTAGCAAGTTGCGGTGTGAGCTAAATATCTTAGAATCTTCGAATGTTCTTTGAAAAGGACACACATCCTAACACTTATGCAAAATTGATGGCTTAGATGTGCAACACATGAAGAAACGTTTTTCTTCAATCAATGAAGAATAACACTCCAAGTGTGAAGAAATTAATGAAGAATTTGATTCTCAGAACCCTACGACAATTGTACGCAGTGTCTGAAATCATCATTCTTATACGGTGGGACACGCCACCACAAAAAGTTGAAAATCTTCAATTTGAGTTTTTCCTTAGTTTTGAAATTCTTCAGTTTTTCAAATTCTTCAACTTTGCAAAATCTTCAGTGCTTCCTTCGTTTTTCTTCATTGGCTATATATATATATGAGTTTATGTCCTCTACAGCATTCACTTATAGCTATTTCTTCAAGTTGCTTTTTCTGCTAAGTGAATGTGATCGGACCCTTCCCCTCTATGCTATACTCAACCCAATCTATTCACAAATTCTTCATGTGCGTTCTATTCGAAACTCGTTCAAAGTCTTCACTGTGTCCTTGGCAGCTGAAGAAATTGCGAACGAAACTTTAAAACAAATCTTATCCAAATTTTCGGTTTTGCTGCTCAAACTGTTCCGCATCCCACGATGCATTATTCTATTCACCCACGATCGTACACGATCTCCACTACACAGTACGTGGGTGACACATGTCGCGTGAAGGAGAAAGGGCAGGGGCACGTTCGTCCTAAATCTTCGGGCGAACAGTTTTTCACCGTGTCTATAAATACCCCTCTCCGCTTCCTCACTTCATTTACTCCGCTCGACCATCTCTCTCCCGCTCGAGCTCCTCAAACCCTAGCGCCACCGCTACTCCATCATCGCCGGTGAGGAAGAGCTTCGCTGCCTCGACCTCGTCGCCGTCGTACTCACGCCGACCGCGGAAATCTTCACTCCGCTGCCGCCGTAGCTGTCTTCCTCCGCCGAGTTAGGGCAAGGAAGATCTAACCTGATGAACTTCCCGTCTGTTCTTCTCAGTTCGTCGTATTCTTCATTTTGGGTAATTAAAAGTTACTTTTATTACTCGCTTTGATTCTCAAGCTTTCCTGAAAATCTTCAAAGGTGTTTATTCTTCAAATCTTCACACATACGAACACCACACACTTCATATGATCTTGAACTGTTTCTCTAAGCAACCATTTTCTTCAAGATTCCCTAATTGTGTGGATCTTCGATCTGTACAACTCTGGAACCTAAGACAAGAACGCTTAGTGAAATTCCTCAAGGTTCATCTGGTCAAATTCCTCAAAACTTGTTCTTTTCAAAAACCTTCTCAGAATGCATATGACCTCTCCAAATTCCTCGCACATGTACTCTGTTCACAGGTACTCATGTCTGCTGCTGAATCACTAGGTTCTCATCAACTTAACTCATTTGCAGCGTTCCTCGAAGAAAAACTGCATACTTCTTCAGAGAACTCATTCGTTCAAATTCCTCAACTGAAGAATATGGCAGACGGTAAGAAGCCGCAGAAAGGAGGAAAGAAACCTGAGGTTATGACTGCGTTTGAAATCCCTGAGGAAATATATGCTGACTATTGCACACCTGATGAAGCAAAATATGGCAAAGAAAACAAAAATCAGTGCAAGGTGCGCATTCAGAAGATTGAACGGAGATGGGCAAGGGAATGGAGGGAATACAGATATGTGACTCCCAAGTACATGAAGAAATTTGCCCTCAATCCTCCATGCCCAAGAGCTCCATTGGCACCTGGCCAAGTAGCTGACCCCACAAGCGTCAAATGTGGTGAGGACTTTCCTGAAGAATGGGCTAAGCGCCAAGCCAAATTGGCAAGACAAGCCAAGGAGGCAGTGAAGAAATTCAATGAGGATTCTGCCACTGCCACTGCTACTGAGGCCTCAGTCAAACCGAGGAAATCCATGCCAAAGAAGCCTGCTCGTAAGCCAAGTGCTTCACCAACAGCGCCCTCACGGCCAAGTTCCTCAACAGCGCCCTCACGGCCAAGTTCCTCAGCAGCGCCCTCACGGCAAATTCCTCACACTGCTACTGCTCCTTCAAAGTACTCAGCTCCTGTGCATCTGACTACATGTCAAAGGACTATTGGTTTCTCGATTGCCTCTGGTGTTTCAGCAAGTTCCTCTGCTGCACCAAAGTCATCATCTGGCCCGACTCTGCTGAAGACCAAAGCAACAGCTGGACGAGGTCCTCGGCCAAGTCCAAAGAAGAAACAGGTCGCATTCCATGTGCCTTTTGATGATGAAGCTTCTGATGATGAACTCGCAGAAATCATCAGAGACAGACAGGTAAAGGCCGCTAGAGCCAAAGGCACATCTGTGCCACTGTTGTTGGATCCGAGGAAAATCCTCGATTATATTGATCTCTGGCACAAGGATCCAAACACCCCCATGCCTGATTTTCATCTGACCGCTGGTCAAAGTCACATGCTGACCCATTTCATCACTGAAGAGAAATGGAAGTTTGAAAAGGCAAGAGAGATTAAGAAAGCTCAATACAGAAAGGAGAAGCTCCTGAAGAAAAACGTTGTCAGAATGACACCTGAGGAACTTCTCCAGGCTCAGTCTGAAATTCAAGCCTTCAGCAAGGATTTTGATGCCTACTATGCTGATTGGCAAGGAGCCAAAGTCAGATTCGTCAACCTGACGAAGAAATTCACCAATGTTGCTGCTCCAACGCAACATGAAATTCCTCAGGCTGAAGTCTCAGCTCAGCCGACTGAAGAACATGCCAGCACCGTTGATGAAGTTCAGGCTGCTGATGAAAATGCTAGTTCCAGGGCTGATGATCCTATTCCAGCCGCTGAAGAAATTGCCAGGGCATCCACTAGTGGTGCGCCTGAAGAAACTGAAGAAGTCAGGGCAACTGCATCAGTTGCGCCTGAAGAAAATTAACCAGATTCCTCAGCTCCATCTGCACCTACACCAACTCCAATTCTTCCATGTGCATTTGATGTGAAGAAGACCAAGGCTGCAGAGCGAGCTGCAGTGAAGAAAAGGAAGGCATCAGCTGTGTCAAACTCTTCGGCTGCGAAGAAACTGAAGCCAATGACCAGCTCACTCGAAAATCCAATTGATGTTGTTCCGATTTCCTCCATGCCATCAAAGGACCTTGTTCCTTTTGGAGAAGACTATGAGATCCCAATCGGATCTGATGAAGAACATCATTCTGCTGCTTCGTTAGAGCAGATTGATGAAGAAATTGAAGTGGACGCAATCCCTTCAACGCCAGTCATTTCCTCACCTATGCCTCAGTTCACAGCTGAAGAGGCTGGTGTTGAGGAAATTGAAGATGAAGATGTGGATATAGGATGCACCACACCTGTGATGAATGATGACTTTTGGGAAAGTCAACATCCCAATACTCCTCTCTTCACCCCGATCCAACAGATTCCTCAGTCCCCTGCACCAACAGTTCAAATGGGCTCTGAAGAAACTCAACCCACTCTCTCTGTGCATGAAGAAATTCCAGCCACTAGTGCTGATGAACCTGCTGCTGCTGATCCTCAGACTGCACCTATAGAGGAACAAGAAATTCCTCAGCCTGAAGAACCTAAGCTCGCGATTCCTGAGGTGGTGATGCAACTCACTGACATCCCTCTGCCAAAGCAAAAGAATCCATTCTCAAGCAAACAGAAGTTCAAGGCTGAAGATTTCTTTGCCGAGCATGTATTCTTCACTGATTATAATCCATATGATTCTGCTCGCATAAGGAAGAGGCGTTTCTGGACTGCCAGCCAAGCCAATTTCTATTCCTTAGTGCTCTTCAACAAAGACAAAGTCTTCGATAATGCACATATTCCTCATGTGGTCATGGAGTCTCTGCCCGGCTTTGAGCCAGTCCTCAGTGTTCTTCACGATGCAGGACTTCTAAATTTCTGCATTGATATTTGTGACTGGAATGAAGAACTCATTCTTCAATTCTATGCAACTCTGCACATCACCGGAGACACTGAAGACGTGAACTGCTAGGTATTAGACTGGATGTCTGAAAATACTCACTACAAGGCACCTGCAACTGAATTGCTTCGTGCTCTACCACTCAGTCCTCCACTTGATGATGCTCGTTGTATCTACAACGAACCAGAACTTTCAAATCACTATATGCAAGTGCTGATGAAGCCATTGAAGCCAAGGCAGGCCCCACGAACCAAATTCCTCGTCAAGGAATTACTCTATGTGCCTCGGACTGTCTATCGAATTCTGACGAAGACAATGAGTCCCATCAAAGGCCACGACTCAAATGATGAAGAATTCGTTGGCATCATGAAGAATATGCTTTTCAACATCATTCATGGCGTTCCCATAAACTTCCATGATTTCTTCATGAGGACTCTGGCCAATATTGCTATGTCACCATTCGAGCTGAAGCCCTATGCTCCTTGGATTATGAGATTCATCAGGGAAAGATCTTCACTGAATTACAAAGTTGACACTCTGAACCACGGTAGCTACTTGCCTCCCATTGAAGTCCTCAAACGGACCGTTTCATCAGCTGATGATAAAGGCAAGGCCGCTGCTGTGATCGATGAAGGCATTCGTCCTTTGGATGGTCAATTTCGCAAGGCTGCATCTTACTCTACCAATGACGATTCTGCCACACATGACTCTGCCGCCAATACCTTAGCCAAGCAAAATCCTCAAGCCACAGCACCTAGGGTGATGACTGACCGTGAGTTACTCCTCAGTCTTCATCAGAAGGTTGATCGCAATCATAAATGGGTCAAGCGTCAGTTTGGTTCAATTCTTCACAACATGACCTCAACACACAATGCAGTGAAGAAAAACCAACACTACCTCCATGAAACCTTCAACCGTACCTGGGCTGTTCTCTCTCATGTCTACAGCGCTGCTGATCTGAAGAATATGGGTCTCAAGGAAGAATTTGACTGGTCTGCACCTCCACCGAAGAAATTCAAGAAGGTCAAAGTTCCTTCCTTGGTAGCCAGCTCTTATTCTTCATCGCGTCACACTGATGAGTATGAAGATTTGGACGACACTGAGGCAGGCCCTACTACAACAAACAACCCCGACAACGCTAGCGCTCCTCCATCGACTTGAAATTCTTCAGGGGCGTTAGTCCTCAGTTTCAATCCTTTTGGTCATTTGGTGACAAAGGGGAGAAATCTGAGTTAGTCTTCAAGCGGGTCTATATTAAGGGCATTTTTTTAAGTTACAACTCTTGTTCTTCTGAAACTTTTCTTTCGATCGAGTTGTAATCTTAAACCCGATGGTGCGCTGATACTTTTGTTGCATTATGCTCTGCATGTTTATTTCCTCATTAATGACATTGCACGCATGCTGAATCTCATCAGGCAGCATATTTCATCATGCATTTCAAATTCTTCATATTATATATCAAATGCGTGTATGAATTACAAGATATAGGGGGAGATCTCCATGATTCAACTCTTCAAATGTGCATTGCCTCAAAAGGAAATTCCTCACTATGCACATCTTCAGGGGGAGTTCTTCTATATCTTGTAATCAAATTCCTCAATATCAGTGTATACACTTCATATATTTATCCCCGTTGAAAACTTAGCCTATGTTGTCATCAATCACCAAAAAGGGGGAGATTGTAAGTGCATCTAGTGCCCCTTAGTGATTTTGGTGTATTGAAGACTTATAGGTTAAGGGACTAATGCGTTTGTGAGTGTACACAGGTCTATAAGTCTATGAGGAGTTTGATATTTACAGAGAAAGTCGACCCCTAAAAATGAAGTTCTTCAACTGAAGACTTTGATATTCTGAAGACTTTCTGAAGACTTTGAAAGTGAAGAAATTGGTGTGACCTTGAAGACTTGGTATTCATTTGTGGAACATGAAGCGTGAAGACTTTTGTTTTCGTAGTTTCATTTTCTCTTTCTTGAGTCATAGGAAACACCGTACTGTTAAAGGGGGTCGAGGAAATACTAAGGAAAAATTTCCATGTGATGCTCAACTCAAAATCCTACACCTACCAATCCCTTCGAGTGAAGCCTTTGGAAATCTCATACAGTTCAGTCACTTTCTTCAGTGACAGAGACGAAGTTCTTCTGGTCGCTGATGAATTTGTTCTGACTGAGGAGTTAGGAATTCGTCAGTGCGAATTACCTACACAGTGAGGAACATGATAGCCCTGAGGAATTTGAGAGTCAAATTTCCGACCATTGTTGTGCTGCGTGCCAGCTGTCCCAAAATATCTTATCCACCTAACGGTCATATCATTGAAGGGCATTTATGTCTTATCATGTCGGGTTGCTCCCTAGGCTATAAATAGCCGCCCCCTACAACCACTAGCTGGTTGGCTGCTCCGAGAGAACTTGACACTTGTCATTTGAGAGCACCCATCCTCCGAGGACTTTGAGCGAAAATCATCAAGTGAGGAAAATCCCAAACCCAAACACCTACAAACCCCAAAGTGATTGAGCATCACTGAAGAAATTGATCCTGCGTGGATCCGACGCTTGTTACCTTTGAAGACTATGCTTCTTCCACACGGTTAGGCGTCAAGGTCTAGAGCATCCAAGAGGAATTGTGGATCGCCGAGTGACCAAGTTTGTGAAGGTTTGGAAGTCGCCTGAAGACTTACCACGAGTGATTGGACGGGATCTGTGTGATCTTAGTTCAAGGAGAATACGGTGAGGACTGGGTGTCCTGAGCTGCGTGCTTAGAGACTGGGTGTCCGGGACTGCGTGTCCTCGAGTTTAAATACTCAGCCGCTCCAACCAGACGTACAACTGAGACAGCAGTTGGAACTGGTTTACCAAATCATTGTCTTCACCAACCTACTGGTTCTATTTCCTCAACCCTTTCATTTCCTCATTACCGTGTTGAGTGTTTGTTCATATCTGTGTTTGAAGACTTTGACTGAAGACTTTCTCAATTTCCTCAGTTCAATTTCTTCAGTCTGTTTGTCTTCATCTTGTGTTATCTTGTGATTACGCTTTCTGTACTCTGTGCTAGTCTTAATTTCATCATGATGAACATGCTTGTATTCTGTTATGCTTACTTCTGAGTACTTATTCCGCTGCTAACAGTTCTTCGCTAAGGAATTTCCTCACCGGCAAATTCCTCAGTGAAGAATTCATAAAAATCGCCTATTCACCCCCCCCTCTAGTCGACATAACGCACTTTCATGGTCGACTAAAAAAACTGCTCGGTCGAAGACTCCATGATATTTGCTCCAGCTTCATCAACAAAGTCATCATCACTATCGTATGGGTCCGAGTCGGTGTCGTTGACGATGATGTAGTTCTCCGGGCAAGTGCAATCATCGTCTTCTCCTCCAGTCGTGGGAAATCCCATGAATACTTTTAGCTTCTTCTTCAGATCATCATTCTTCTCCATGAGTGTCGCTATTTCCTCCTCATATCCATCACGTGTAGACTTAAGTTCCTCCTCCAACTCTGTGATCTTGGTCAATGCCTTCTTCAGATCTATCATGCCTGCGCACATCTGGTTCTCCTGGCAACGAATGTGCTGGTTTAACTCCTGGATGAAAGCTACGATTGATCTATCCTTCCTGGTGCTGATCATCTCCCATTGCTCATCTTGGTGCCCACAAATCTGTTAGATAGTATCCTTGAGATCCTTGTGGTAAACTTCTCCAATGCGTCCCATGGTGATGTGACCTGCCATGCTCTTTCCTAGACTCCAGGTTGGTGCATCAAAGGAAAACTCTATGGGCTCAGTGACGGGCATGAACGTCCTTCCTGGAACTTGAACTTGAATCATCCAGCGCTCTTCTTCTGGTAAAGTGGCGATGTAGGTCCCGGTGAAGCTTGGTACTCCGATGTTCAGGTGTCTAGTGACTTCCTTCAAGTGGCGTCCAAAGGGTGTATCTTCATCCAGTTGCGTGAACTTGTTCCTTGCATCCGCCATCCTAAAAGAGTAGAAAAGATGAAGAGTCAGAATGAGAAGAGAGAGTAGTGATCTAGGGCTTTAGCTTAGTGGTCGTGTCCTACAGTCAGCATGTGCTATGATACCATCTTGTAGCGACCAGACCTCAAACAGTCTGATCTCTGTGCATCAGTGTCATCCCTGGATCGGTAATGCTGACACGCATAGTACTTGAAGGATTTATAATAGAGTAGCAATCACACACTTATTACATGAATGTCTCAAAAGAGAACTTATTACAATAAATATGGCTTAAGGCCATCTAATAATGATAACAGCGGAAGGCTTGGAAGATAAGTGAGTCCATCAACTCCAACGGCATCACTGAGTATAAGACCACGACCTAGAGCACCTTACTCGTTGTCTCAAAAGTCTACAACATGAACGTTGCACCTAGGAATATCTGGCAATGTAACACATAGAGAGTAATGAAAGAATAATGCTATACTACATGCAAATATGGCTGGTGGAAAGCTCTATGGTTACAGTTTTGCATAAAGCCAATTTTTCCCTACTACAAAGGAATAAATTTTATTTAACTATCATGGTGGTTGTTAAACATTGAGAAGGTTCCTCCAACTCAATCCCAATTAAGTAGCATCATTAACCCAACAAAATTTAATTAAGTAACATGATGAGATTCACATGATAATCCAGATACTAGATACTCAAAACGTCCATAACCGGGGACACGACTAACCAAGATTAGTTTATACACTCTGCAGAGGTTTGCGCACTTTTCCCTACAAGACTCGATATCCTCCGCTTGATTTCTCGCACTACATGGTGTTTGAGAAACGGATGACCGAGACACAGTCTTTCAGAAGCATTAACTCTCTACTCCGGGTAGACAGTGCCAACCTACATCCCCTACATCTGCTAGTCTACCTCTTCAAGAGCTCATGCAACTTAATCAACTATGCTAGAGCCCATAGTAGCTTGCGGTTGCACACGGAAGTTTCTAGCATGAATAATCTCATGATCCCTTTGAGCCTGGGTGGCGGTCCATAGGAGAATCACACGGTACCCCGGGATTTCCAAAAATACAGGCAACACTGGGTTCCCCAGGTGCCTCAATCCACCCAGATGTGAAATTAATTTGCCACCTTAAATAAACCATTAATTAACAATCTCACATCTGTCATGGATACACTCACTCAATCCACGTCTACTAGCATAGCATAGCAATATAAGCAAACGTAGGTGTAACTCCCAAAGGTTTGAAAATAAACAGGTAATAGGTTCTACCTCATCTACTTCCCAGTACCCACATATTAATCAGATCCTAAGCATGCAATTGTTTGAGGATTGATCTAATGCAATAAAACTGGGTAGTAAAAGGTATGATCATATGTTACTGGCCTTGCCGATGATTCGTGAAACCTAGAGATTCGAAGTAGCAAGTGGCGCACTCCGGGTACTCTATCACAAACAAACAAGAATACAATAAGCACTCATCTAATGCACAGGTAAAACTCAAATAAGAGATCTAACCAAAAAGTTCAACTTAAGAACTCCGGTTTGCAAAAAGAAACAAATCAAACGAAGCAACGAAACTCAAACCGCGAAAGAAACAAGCTTCATTCACTAATCTGGACCTAAGTCAAATTTTACAGTAGCAAAAACTTGTTTGAGTAGGTTAAACAGAAAGAGGGTCTTGAGGCGAAACTCTAGGCGCTTGAATCGCCTGATTCCGATAAACGAGCGAAAAGTTATACTAAAACAAAAATCGGATCAGAAATCGCGACCAGAAATAATCGCGGAAAAACCAAGATAAAGAAAAATGGACGAACAGGTTAACGAACGAACGTTCGCTGTCTGCGGCTCAACGACGAAAACCGTTCGTTAAAACGAACGTACGGACGAGCATCCACTAAATAGACTAAACCAAAAAAACAGATCTAGGGTTTCGAAAAAAATAAACCGAACGGTTTTATAAGAAAAACCGGCAGCTACCTTGGGATGCAGGTCGGCGGCGGCGGCGGCTACTCCGGCGAGGGGCGGTGGGGCAGCGGGGGTCGGCGGCGGCGAGGGGGCGGCGGGTTCTGGCGGCGGTGGCGGCGGCGGGCGGCGGCGTCACGGCGGCGGCGGCGCGGAACGGCGGCGGCGGCGGCAGTGGCGGCGGGGTCAGGCGGGGCTAGAGTCCTAGGCGGACACAGCCCGGTAGGTCGGTTAGCTTTTTTTTTCTTTTAAAACATCCCAAATGCCTTGCTTGGAACAAACACTAACTTAAACCACAAAAACACATCTAATCAGAGGCATAATTGTGTATTTTATTGAAAACAGCAAGAAAACAAAAAAACAAAAAGATACAAGTTGGGTTGCCTCCCAACGAGCGCTATCGTTTTACGCCCCTAGCTAGGCATAACGCGTAGGATCTAAGTTTTGCCATTTTTAGTTCTAGATCCATACGATGCCCTCATAATTGATTCATATGGTGGCCTAATTCTTATTCTAGGGAAGTGTTCCATAGCCTTACTTAGTGGAATTGAAATTTAATATTGCCTTCTTTCATAGCAATCACGGCACCAATAGTACGTAAAAACGGTCTACCAAGTATAATTGGACAAGACGGATTGCAATCAATATCAAGAACAATAAAATCTATGGGCACATAATTCCTATTTGCAAGAATAAGAACATCATTAATTCTCCCCATAGGCTTTTTAATGGTAGAATCCGCCAAGTGCAAATTTAGAGAACATTCTTCAATATCGGTAAGACCAAGCACATCACATAAAAGATTTTGGAATTGTAGAAACACTAGCACACAATTGCACCGAAACGATTATGCATCTACTCCTATCACTCCACACATCGACCACTATCCAGCATGCATCTAGAGTATTAAGTTCATAAAGAACGGAGTAACGCATTAAGTAAGATGACATGATGTAGAGGAATTAACTCAAGCAATATGATGAAAACCCCATCTTTTTATCCTCGATGACAAAAATACAATACATGCCTTGCTATCCCTACTGTCACTGGGAGAGGACACCGCAAGATTGAACCCAAAGCTAAGCACTTCTCCCATTGCAAGAACAGCCAGTCTAGTAGGCCAAACTAAACCGATAATTCGAAGAGACTTGCAAAGATGTCAAATCATGCATAAAAGAATTTAGAGAAGATTAAAATAATACTCATAGATAATCTGATCATAAATCCACAATTCATCGGATCTCGGCAAACACACTGCAAAAGAGTATTACAACGAATAGATCTCCAAAAACATCAAGGAGAACATGGTATTGAGAATCAAAGATAGAGAAGAAGGCATCTAGATACTAGCTATGGACCCGCAAGTCTGTGGTAAACTACTCACGCTTCATTAGAAGGGCAATGGTGTTGATGTAGAAGCCCTCCATGATCGAATCCCCCTCCGGCAGGACGCCAGAAAAGGTCCCTAGATGGGATCTCACGAGTATAGAAGGTTGCGGCGGTGGAAAAAAATTTGTGGCTCCCCTGATGGTTTTGGGGTATAAGAGTATATATGGGCGAAAGAATTAGGTTAGGAGACCCACGAGGGGCCCACAAGACAGGGGGCGCGCTCTCCACCCTTGTGGCCGCCTCATGGCTCCTCCGACTTCATCTCCAAATATCCTGGTTTGCTTCTGGTCCAAGAAAGATAATCGTGAAAGTTTTATTGCATTTGGACTACATTTGGTATTCCTTTTCTGCAAAACTCTAAAACCGGCAAGAATCATAAACTGACACTAGGCTCTAGGTTAATAGGTTAGTCCCAAAAATATATGAAATAACATATTAATGCATATAAAACATCGAAAACAGATAATATAATAGCATGGAACAATAGAAAAATATAGATACGTTGGAGATGTATCAACGCGCCACGGAGACGCCCAGCACCCCCTGCACCTCTTTCCTCTCTCCCTGGACCTCTCTCCCTCCTTTGCTCTCTGCCTACGGCACCACCAAACACGTCCTTCACCGCCGTTCGCTGTTTCCGTGACCACCGCCGTCTCAGCGATGCCCCGAGATGTTCCCGAGCTCCTGCACCTCGTCCCCAACCTCCTCACCGAGCCACGCGATTGGAAAACCCCCGAAGCGCTGCCCCCGACGTCTTCTTCCTCCTCGGGTCACCGAGATCGCCATCACCGTGTCGACTACTCCAGGACCTCCCCGAGCTCCCTGACCCCCTCCTCGACACTGTTGTGAGCTCCTTCTCCCAACCCCTCTCTCCCCGTCGTTGATTTTGTCCTCTATCCCCACGACCACCGTGGCCGAAGCTCGTCGCCGCCGTGCCTCGTCGCCGTCGTGGCTAGATCCACTGTAGCTCGAAGTCAAGCACACAACTGTGCTCAACGCAGTCCCAGGAGCCGAACGCATGCACTAGCTCCACCTGTTTTGCTCCCTAACACCGAACCCGAGCTCGCCCGAGCTCCGGCCGCTATTTCGCTCGCCGCCACAGACCATCTCCGGCCACCCCACTGGCACCATCCGACGCGTCGTCACGCCAGCTCTCCGTAGAGCCAAACGGCGCCCCTAACGGTGCCCTATAGGTGAAACCCGAGGTGCCCCGCCGCGTCTGGCCTCGTCGGTGTCGACCCGCCAGCGGGATTAGCCATGTTGACCAGGTTTTGACCCCCATGGAGTCGTTGACATGTGGGCCCAGTCCCTGGTCAAAGCTGGATTAGTGGCTAAACTAACCCCCAACTAGTTAGTTAACTAACTGTGTCACTGATGTGTGGACCCCACATGTCAGGTTTGACCTGGACCCGATATGTTGACCTGCTGATGTCACAGTGACGCAGCACTAACACAATTAATCATTTTCTGGATTTAAAATAATCCATGTTATTCTAGAAATTTTTAAAACTTCTAAAAATCATATAAAATCAACTGTAACTCCAACTGAAATAATTTATATATGAAAAATTATCAAAAAATCCAATCTATCCATTTGTACCATTTTCATGCATGTTAGAACAACCTTTTGCTACTATTTAGGACAAATCAAATGAATGGCATTTAAATAACCTCGTGTGGAGTTAGAATTTGAATCTTTGGTTCAAAACAACTTCATTTAATCTGGTTGCTAGTTGCATTAGCAGAATCAACAACATATTGCCATGTCATGATCATGCATCGTACTTTTGCATTGCGTTGATTGTGTTCCTTCTTTGTTTGCCGATGTTGTTCCCTCTCAGTAGACGTTGTTCCGACGTTGAGATCATTGACACCGATGATGAGCTATATCATTGATGACCCACAAGTATATGGGGTCAATTGTAGCCTTTTCAATAAGTAAGAGTGTCAAATCCAACGAGGAACAGAAGAAAATGACAAGTGGTTTGCAGCAAGGTATTGTCTGCAAGTGCCAAAATTGTAAGTAGCGGAGTAGTTTGATAGCAAGATAATTTGTAACTAGCAAGTAACAATAGTAGTAGCAAAAGTGCAGGAAGGTAGCCCAATCCTTTTGATAGCAAAGTGTTCTTGAGGGTACACGGGAATTTCATCTAGTCACTTTCATCATATTGGCTTAATTCGTGTTTGGTACTTTGATAATTTGATATGTGGGTGGACAGGTTCTTAGGTGTTATTATTACTTGAACAAACATTGAGAAGGAATACATTTGATATGTGGGTGGACAAGCTCTATGGTTACAGTTTTGCATAAAGCCAATTTTTCCCTACTGCAAAGGAATAAATTTTATTTAACTATCATGGTGGTTGTTAAACATTGAGAAGGTTCCTCCAACTCAATCCCAATTAAGTAGCATCATTAACCCAACAAAATTTAATTAAGTAATATGATGAGATTCACATGATAATCCAGATACTAGATACTCAAAACGTCCATAACCGGGGACATGACTAACCATGATTAGTTTATACACTCTGCAGAGGTTTGCGCACTTTTCCCCGCAAGACTCGATCTCCTCCGCTTGATTTCTCGCACTACATGGTGTTTGAGAAACGGATGACCGAGACACAGTCTTTCAGAAGCATTAACTCTCTACTCCGGGTAGACAGTACCAACCTACATCCCTTACATCTGCTAGTCTACCTCTTCAAGAGCTCACGCAACTTAATCAGCTATGCTAGAGCCCATAGTAGCTTGCGGCTGCACACGGAAGTTTCTAGCATGGATAATCTCATGATTCCTTTTAGCCTGGGTGGCGGTCCATAGGAGAATCACATGGTACCCCGGGATTTCCAAAAATACAGGCAACATTGGGTTCCCCAGGTGCCTCAATCCACCCAGATGTGAATTTAAGTTGCCACCTTAAATAAACCATTAATTAACAATCTCACATCTGTCATGGATACACTCACCCAATCCACGTCTACTAGCATAGCATAGCAATATAAGCAAACGTAGATGTAACTCCCAAAGGTTTGAAAATAAACAGGTAATAGGTTCTACCTCATCTACTTCACAGTACCCACATATTAATCAGATCCTAATCATGCAATTGTTTGGGGATTGATCTAATGCAATAAAACTGGGTAGTAAAAGGTATGATCAAAGTGTTACTTGCCTTGCTGATGATTCGTGAAACCTAGAGATTCGAAGTAGCAAGCGGCACACTCCGGGTACTCTATCACAAACAAACAAGCATACAATAAGCACTCATCTAATGCACAGGTAAAACTCAAATAATAGATCTAACCAAAAATTTCAACTTAAGAACTCCGGTTTGCAAAAAGAAACAAATCAAACGAAGCAACGAAACTCAAACGGCAAAAGAAACAACTTCGTTTACTAATCTGGACCTAAGTCAAATTTTACAGTAGCAAAAACTTTTTTGAGTAGGTTAAATGGAAAGAGGGTTGCAAGACGAAACTCTAGGCGCTTGAATCGCCTGATTCCGATAAACGAGCGAAAAGGCACCTACTCCAGCGAGGGGCGGCGGCGGTCGGTGGCGGCGAGGTCCAGCGGCGAGGGGGCGGCGGCGGTGGCGGCGTCGGGCGGCGGCGTCGCGGCGGCGGCGCCGCGAATCAGCGACGGCGGCGGCAGCTCGCGGCAGCGGCGGCGGCAGTGGCGGCGGGGTCGGGAGGGGCTAGGGTTTGGGTGGGCTGCGGGGTCGGCTCCCCCGACTTATAAGGTCGACCAGGCCTAGAGTCCCAGGCGGACACGGCCCGGTAGGTCGGTTAGCTTTTTTTTTCTTTTAAAACATTACGCGCATAAAAACAAATAAAAGAAATACTAAACGGACTCCAAAAATCTCGAAGTAAAGTTTCCCCGACTTCCAAAATCAAGCCGGACAAGATAAACATTTATTTGGGGCCTAAATGCAAATTTGAAAACCGCGCATTTTCTAAATTCAAATAAAATAGCAATAAACTCCAAAATAAAATCTTATTTGATTTTTTATCAAATCCTCAATATTTATTTATTTTTGGAAAGTCATTTTATTCCCTCCCTCATATTTTTATAATAGAAATAATTGAAGATAAAATAAATAAAATCAAATGATCCTATTTTCAAAATTTGAGAAAACTCAAATATGAAAATAATGAAATCCCCAGCTCTCTCTGTGGGTCCTTGAGTTGCGTAGAATTTCTAGGATCAAACCAAAATGCAATAAAATATGACATGCAATGATGATCTAATGTATAACATTCCAAATTGAAAATTTGGGATGTTACACGCAACTACGAGATAAGTATTAAGAATAAATTCTAACTATAGCATTAAACTTTTGGATCCAATCGGTCCCTTATGGAATAGCGCATAAACTGGGGTTTAAGCTTCTGTCACTGTCACAACCCACCATCTAATAACTATTCCACAATGCATTCCCTTAGGCCCAAATATGGTGAAGTGTCATGTAGTCGACGTGCACATGACACCACTAAGAGAATGGCAACATACATACCATCAAAATATCAAACACATACCAAGTTCACATGATTACTTGCAACATGATTTCTCCCGTGACCTCAAGAACAAAAGTAACTACTCACAAATGATAAAAATGCTCAAGATCAGAGGGGTATTGAATAGCATAATGGATCTGAACATATAAGCTTCCACCAAATAAACCATATAATAATCAACTACAAGATGTAATCAACACTACTAGTCACCCATGAGCACCAATCTATAGTTTTGTTACAAAGATTGAACACAAGAGATGAACTAGGGTTTGAGAGGAGTTGGTGCTATGAAGATGTTGATGAAGATAGCCCTTCCCAAGATGGAAGAGTTGTTGATGATGATGATGACGATGATTTCCCCCTCCGGGAGGGAAGTTCCCCCGGCGGAATCGCTCCGCCGGAGGGCAAAAGTGCTCCTGCCCAAGTTCCGCCTCGAGGCAGAGGCGCTTCGTCCCGAATGTCATCCCTTTATTTTTTCTAGGTCAAAATGACTTATATACCAGAAGATGGGCACTGGTGGTGGGCCGAGAAGGGCAGCACCCACCAGGGCGTGCCTGGGCCTCCTGGCGCACCTAGGTGGGTTGTGCCACCTGGTGGCCCTCCTCTGGTACATATTTGCTCCAATATTTATTAAATATTCCATAAAAAATCCCCGGGGAGTTTCAGCTCATTTGGAGTTGTGCAGAATAGGTAGCTTGACGTAGCTTTTTCAGGTCCAGATTTCCAGCTACTAGAATTCTCCCCCTTGGTGCATACCTTGCATATTATGAGAGAAAAGGCATTAGAATTACTCCAAAAAGCATTATTATACAATAAAACAACATAAATAACAGTAGGAAAACATGATGCAAAATGGACGTATCAATCATCTCAGAAGTGCCAGGCAAGAAAAACCCCCTTGTTCATTCTGATACAATCCCACTCTCTCGCTCCTGCTCTCTGTTACTGCATTAGGACAACAACGATTCCACTGTTACATGATGCGGTAGTTGAACCCTTTTCCTATACATGACCCGTCTTTGCCATAGTAAATAGTTGAAACCCACTAGCATGAGTAGGAGTTGTTTGAGCCATGATGTTCCTACTCACTCATGCTTGCTTGTTATGCCTGCTATGATTAGAGTTGTGTCAGGTCTGATTCATTGGGGATGAATTGGAATGTGGTCATCATGTCCTACTATAGAGAGCTAAGTGTTTGAACACGATTTGGTAAAGGTAGCGGTGAGAGGCCATGTAGGAGTACATGGTGGGTTGTCTCATTGAAACCGTCCTCAGGAACTGATTTTCTGTGTGTGTGATCCAAGAATAGCTACTACCACACGTTGGGCCCTGAAATATGACCCTGCTCGAATTATTAACCCCCCTGTCCTTTGTCCAGGAGTTGCAAGTAGTTTCTGGTGTTTGTAGCATGCTAGAGGTCATGCGTAGCGCTGACCAGAGGGGTGGGCTATTATGTGGTAGGCAAGTGGCACGGTGTACCAAGTCGCCCGTTTGGTGCCTCGAGAACCCTGCACACATCGTTCGGGGCCGTAGTGGAAACCTCGGCCAGACTCCCTACGGATGGAACTTGAATAGGCGATACACCTGGACTAGGGACTAGTGTGGTTAGTCAGGTCATGGTCTACACCCATGTCGGCTTTTGCTTGAAGTCTGTCGAGCACATGTCGTGTGCAGACGCTAAGTGGTGGAAACATGTGTGAAGAAGTACACCCCTGCAGGGTTATAAATGATCTATTCGAATAGCCGCGTCTGCGGTAAAGGACTACTCGGTTTCTTATTGAAAGGATCGGGAAGAGGTGTCTAGAGGGGGGGTGATTCGACCCTCAACAAACAAAGTTGGCAATTTTGAAGTTTTTCAAGTTTAGGTAGTAGATTAACACAATTTCAAACATACACATTACAATTCAAGCAAGCATGCAAAGAGTATGTGAGCAGCGGAAAGTATGCAACTTGCAAGAAAGTAAAGGGATGGGACTGGAGTGTGCAAACACAATTGGAGACACGGAGATTTTTGGCGTGCTTTCGGTAGGTGGTGCTATCATACATCCACGTTGATGGAAACTTCAATCCATGGAGGGTAACGTTTGCGCAAGTCCACGGAGGGCTCCACCCACGAAGGGTCCACGAAGAAGCAACCTTGTCTATCCCATCATGGCCATCGCCCATGAAGGACTTGCCTCACTAGGGTAGATCTTCACGAAGTAGGCGATCTCCTTGCCCTTACAAACTCCTTGGTTCAACTCCACAATCTTGGTGGAGGCTCCCAAGTGACACCTAACCAGTCTAGGAGAGGCACCACTCTCCAAAAGGTAATAGATGATGTATTGTTGATTAACTCCTTGCTCTTGTGCTTCAAATGATAGTCTCCCCAACACTCAACTCTCTCTCATTGATTAGGCTATGGTGGAAAGATGATTTGAGTGGAAAGAAACTTGGGGAAGGCTAGAGATCAAGATTCATATGGTAGGATTGGAGTATCTTGGTCTCAACACATGAGTAGGTGGTTCTCTCTCAGAAAATGAGTAGTGGAAGTGTATGTAAGTTCTAATGGCTCTACTCACGAATGAAGAGTGGGTGGAGGGGTATATATATCATCCACACAAAATCTAACCGTTACACACAAATTCCCAAACTCGGTGGGACCGAATCAACAAACTAGGTCAGACCGATCTAGGTAAAAATGTGAATGTTAGGATTTTGGTGGGACCGATATGTAGGGGTTAGGGTAAAACCTCAACTCGGTTTGACCGATTACTCAAACTCAGTGAGACCGATTTTGGTAATAAGTAAACATAGGATTGGTCAAGCAAACTCGGTGGACCGACTGCAAAAACTCAATTAGACCGAAAATGTTGCAATAGATCACACCAAGTTTGTAAGCCCGTCTCGGTGAGACCGAGATCCCATCGGTGAGTCCGAAGTGACTAGGGTTTGGTAGTGGATAAATAAGATGAAACTCGGTGGCGCCAGATAGACAAAGTCAGTGGGGTCGAGTTTGTCATTTAGGTTTAGGACATATGTGGATCTGAGAAAGTGGCTGAGGGTTTTGGAGCATATCACTAAGCACTTTGAGCAAGTAAGCCATTAACCAACACCTCATCCCCTTCTAATAGTATTGTCTTTCCTATGGACTCAATGTGATCTTGATCACTAAAATAGAAAATGTACAGTCTTGAGCTTTTGCTAATATTTGTCCTTAGCATCTTGAAGGGGTTCCACATCCTCTTGTACATGTCCATGCCACTCCAATGTTGAACTTTTCTGAAATGCACTAGGTAGAAGTATTAGTCCAAAAGAGATATGTTGTCATGAATTACAAAATCACCCAGGGAGCACTTGTGCTTTCAATCTCCCCCTTTTTGGTAATTGATGACAACATAGATTAAACTTTAGATAAAGATATAAGGAAATAGCAAATAAATCTTTTGTAAGACGTGCAACATGCATTGGCTCCCCCTACATGTATGCAATCATGTGATGATAGATCATAAGAGTATGAGAATCCATAAACATGTGAGAGCAAGCAATAAGTTACATGTGTCTTGGCTATATGCATCAGAGCAAATGATATAGATACTAGAATTATACCTTCGTGTTCATGAGTATATCTTGCAAACAATATGTACCATAGCAAGAGATCTTCATGCACGTGAGTGTGATGCATATACTTACCTTGTGGTCTTGAGCTAGCTTGAAGAGGATGTACCTGGGTAAACAAGGTTAGATAACACAAGAACATCTACTAGACAGAGCAAGAACTAAAGAGCACAAGAAAACCAAGACTAGGATGACATGTAGAGTCTGAGTACTAGGTACTCTATTTGTATATTGACATGTCCCCAAGAATAAAGATATGCAATGAATTCCAAAGATTTGCTTCCCTTAGATGTCTTTCTCCCCCTGAATCTAACATGGGATAATGGGAGTAGATAGGGAAGCAGAAAATCAGAGCAAGCAAGGAACTAACCAGAGCAAATAAAGTCATAACAAATACTATCATGTCTTTCCCCTCTTGAAGACATGAGACAACTTTCCTCTTACGAATAAGAGCACCAGGAGAAGCTTTTATGAGTGCAATCTCTCTTATGTGATAAGCTTTGATGTGCTCTCTCTCCGCCTTTTACATCAATTTCCAAGAAGGGACTTCTGGAGCATAAGTCAAGTAGGTTTGGTCCAGGAGTCACATTTCAAAGCCACGTGAAATATTGATGCTGGTAGAGGACAAGTTACAAAGAGTGGAGCTAGAACAAATATGCAGAATGCAAGTGACACAGATTTTGTCTCGGGACTGAAATCGGTAGCATCGAGTGGTTGCAATCGGTGGCACCGAGTTTATTCGGTTCAGCCGAAGTAATCAATCCGGTGAGACCGAGTTCAACCTAGAGTGTAACTTCTTGTCACCTCAGCTCACTAGGCAAATAAGATCTCGCAAGGATATGCAAGGAATTAACTGAATGATTTGCAATGAATTGGATGCGGGGAAATGCAGAAAATTACAGAGAAAAGAAAAGAAAGGAGAGATCTAGACGAAGTTTTTTTTTTTGAAAGGGGAACTAGCATGCATGAGACAAATGCAAGAGCACAAAGAAACAACAGAGAACTTCATTTAGAATTGGTCGGCGACAAAGTCACCTATGTTAGAGTATATTGACTTAGGAGTCAAGTGAAGACACTTGATCATAGGTCATACTCATCGTTTAAGCTCAAAATGGGGTTGCCATTTTTATTTTAAGCATTTTGATGTATTCTCATCTTGTTGAGTTGCTTTGACCCGTGTCTTGGGGTTAAGCTTCTCTAAGATGGAATGACATACCTTGTGTGGTGGTGACGAACTTGGTCATGTAGTTGAACTTGTGTAGGGTGCTCAAGTTGATGTAGATCATCAAGAGTTGGGAGCACCACTTGTAGTTGAAGTTCATCTTTCTACATGGGTTAGTCTTGCAAGGAAGAGCACTTGTGTATCCAAAGTGACAATCATGAAATTTGATATAGGAATTTGCCAAAGGATATATTGAATGGATTTGTGCTTCCTTGTCTTCATCCACCATTTTGTAGAGACTTGGAGATGTAGAGATTGCTTAAAATGTGATTGAGCTGCAATCTCATAGAGTTGGGCTTATCCAAGTACCTACAGGGGTTAGATAGCCTGCAAGAGTACGAGAATATCCAAGACATATGATCATCATCATAAGAGAAATGTCAAGGATTAGTCATAGTAAGGCTCGTGCCTTGCATGCATCCACATGAAGTTTCTACTCCAAATTTGCGGCATCAATGATGTTCAATTCACCTCTCAATCTGCAAAACACTTTCTCATCAAGTGGTTTAGTGAATATATCCACCAATTGCTTGTCAGTACGAACATGCTTAAGTTTGGTATCTCCCTTAGCAACATGATCTCGAATGAAATGATGACGAACTTCAATATGCTTAGTTCAAGAATGTTGCACGGGATTATGAGCAATCTTAATAGCACTCTAATTGTCGCAAAGCAATGGAACATGTTTAGCATATATCCCATACTCTTTAAGAGCTTGGGTCATCCAAAGTAATTGAGCACAACATGAACCAGTGGTAATGTATTCCGCTTCGGTGGTGGATAAGGATACCGAGTTTTAACACAAGATATCTACCGAGAAATTGACAAGTACCCGAAGTGGACTCCCTATCGACCTTGTCGCCAGCATAGTCCGAGTCGGAGTAGCCAACAAGATCAAAAAGACCTCTTAGGATACCAAATAGCCAAAATTTGGTGTATGTATTAAGTATCTCACTATCCTTTTTACAGCCTTAAGATGACACTCTTTGGGGGCTGCTTGATATCATGCACACATGCACACACTTAGCTTGATATCGGGACGGGAGGCACATAGATATAACAATGAACCAATCATAGAGCGGTAAACCTTTTGGTTAACCGGTTCGCCATCCTTTGTCAAGTCAAGATGTCCACTAGTAGGCATGGGGGTATTCATAGCTTTGCATTCTTGCATGTTGAACTTCTTGAATAAGTCCTTGGTATACTTCGTTTGAGAGATAAAGGTTCCCTCCTTAGTTTGCTTGATTTGCAAACCAAGAAAGAACTTGAGTTCACTCATCATAGACATCTCAAACTTCTCCGACATAATCTTCCCAAATTTCTCACTAAAATGAGGGTTGGTTGATCCAAATATGATATCATCAACATAAATTTGGCACACAAACAATTATCCATTAACCCTTTTGGTAAAGAGTGTAGAATCAATCTTACCAATTTCAAACCCTTTATCAAGAAGAAACTTAGTCAAGCATTTATACCAAGCTCTAGGAGCTTGCTTAAGACCATAAAGAGCTTTGTGAAGTTTGTAAACATGGTTGGGTTTCTTAGGATTAACAAAGCCGGGAGGTTATTTAACATAAACTTCCTCCTCGATTTCACCATTAAGAAAAAGCACTTTTGATGTCCATTTGATATAAGGTAATGTCATGATGATTGGCATAGGCAAGTAAGATGCGTATGGACTCAAGTCTAGCAACGGGGGCATAAGTCTCACCATAGTCCATACCTTCGACTTGAGTGTAGCCTTGAACAACGAGACGAGCCTTGTTGCGTACAACTTGTCCATCTTCATCTTGCTTGTTCCGAAATACCCATTGGTTCCAATGAAATTGTGCTTCTCATCGGGATTCTCAACCAACGTCCATACTTGGTTCCTCTCAAAGTTGTGTAGCTCTTCGTGCATGGCATTTATCCAATCCGGATCTTCCAATGCTTCTTCAACCTTCATAGGTTCAATGCTAGAAATGAATGAGTAATTGATACGTCTCCGTCGTATCTACTTTTCCAACCACTTTTGCCCTTGTTTGGACTCTAACTTGCATGATTTGAATGGAACTAACCCGGACTGACGCTGTTTTCAGCAGAACTGCCATGGTGTTATTTTTGTGCAGAATTAAAAGTTCTCAGAATGACCTGAAAATCCATGGAGCAACTTTTTGAATTTAATAAAAAATATTGGCGAAAGAATCAACGTCAGGGGGGCCACACCCTATCCACGAGGGTGGGGGGCACCCCCCCCCCCCAGGGCGCGCCCCCTGCCTCGTGGGCCCCCTGAGGCTCCACGACCTCAACTCCAACTCCATATATTCACGTCCGGGGAGAAAAAAATCAAAGAGAAGGATTCATCGCGTTTTACGATACAGAGCCACTGCCAAGCCCTAAACTCTCTCGGGAGGGCTGATCTGGAGTCCGTTCAGGGCTCCGGAGAGGGGGATCCGTCGTCGTCGTCATCATCAACCATCCTCCATCACAAATTTCATGATGCTCACCACCATGCGTGAGTAATTCAGTCGTAGGCTTGCTGGACGGTGATGGGTTGGATGAGATTTACCATGTAATCGAGCTAGTTTTGTTAGGTTTGATCCCTAGTATCCACTATGTTCTGAGATTGATGTTGCTATGACTTTGCTATGCTTAATGCTTGTCACCAGCGCCCGAGTGCCATGATTTCATATCTGAACCTATTATGTTTTCATGAATATATGTGAGTTCTTGATCCTATCTTGCAAGTTTATAGTCACCTACTATGTGTTATGATCCGTTAACCCCGAAGTGACAATAATCGGGATACTTACCGGTGATGACCGTAGTTTGAGGAGTTCATGTATTCACTAAGTGTTAATGATTTGGTCCAGTACTCTATTAAAAGGAGGCCTTAATATCCCTTAGTTTCCAATAGGACCCCGCTGCCACGGGAGGGTAGGACAAAAGATGTCATGCAAGTTCTTTTCCATAAGCACGTATGAATATATTCGAATTACATGCCTACATTACATTGATGAACTGGAGCTAGTTCGGTGTCACCCTATGTTATAACTATTACATGAGGAATCGCATCCGGCATAATTATCCATCACTGATCCAATGCATACGAGCTTTTCACATATTGCACTTTGCTTAGTTACTTTACCGTTGCCACTATTACAATTACTACAAAACTGCTACTGTTACTTTTGCTACTGTTACCATTACTTCCATACTACTTTGCTACTAAATACTTTGCTGCAGATACTAATTTATCCATGTGTGGTTGAATTGACAACTCAACTGCTAATACTTGAGAATATTCTTTGGCTCCCCTTGTGTCGAATCAATAAATTTTGGTTGAATACTCTACCCTCGAAAACTGTTGCGATCCCCTATACTTGTGGGTTATCAAGACTATTTTCTGGCGCCGTTGCCGGGGAGCATAACTCTATTCTTTGAGTCACTTGGGATTTATATCTGCTGGTCACTATGAGGAACTTGAAATATGAAAGAACTAAGATTTATCCCTTGTAACACCCCCAGTGTCATGCTACAGTAATCCCCTATTAATGGTGCCATGGCATCATGTTATTGTTGCTAATCTTCACTTGATCCAAATCACAATTCAAATTCAAATCCAATCTAAAGTCAAAAACTCATATTTGTCAGACATGAAATCTAAAATGTTCATCTTGTGGCAAATAGTCATTTGTTAATATTGGTGGTGAACCAACATTTTTGCAAGGTGTTTAAATGGACTAAACCAATTAAAGCAGTGGCTAAAACAATAGTTTAAATTCCCTTTTATATTATAAAAATTGCAACCTATTTCAACAGCCTCACAATCTTTTTGTGGCAGTGCCCAATAATTGTTTGAAATTGTTTTGGCCACTGGCATATTTTTGCAAAGTCAGTTGTGTCTAAAAGAAAAAGCAAAAGTTGCTGGAAAAAGAAAAAAGAAAAGAAAAGGAAAAGGAAAAGCAAAGGGGTGGGAGAGCCCCTGGCCTTCCCATGGGCCTCGGCCCATCCCAGCAGACCGGCCCACTCCCCTCCCCGGTCGCTTCCTGTTCCTCCGACCTGGCGGGATAGCGCGTGCCCATCGCCGTCCAACCACCTCACCGGTGACGCTCGACGAGAGGATAAGGCCCCGGACGCCTCGAGTCCTCCCCCTCACCTACCGCCACTCCCGCTTCTCTGTCCCCCTGGCTCGCCCATCGTCTCTCACTCTCCCCTCGCTCCCTCTCTGTTTTCCCCTCGCCCGAGCGCAGCCATGGCACCGCCGCCGTAACGCACGCGGCCCCCGTCACCACCTCGCCTCGCCTCCGTGCCAAGAAGGACCGCCTCGTCCTCCTCTTCCTCCCCGGTGAATCACCCGAGCAGGAGCACCTCTACATGGTCCCCTATGTCGTCGTCTTCAACCACGGCCACCGCACGCCGCCGTCGAATCCGCCACACCGAGCCCTCCCCGAGCCCACTTGAGCACACCTACAGGACCAAGTGAGCACGTGCCTCTTTCCCCACTCTTCCCGCCATGTTTCCGCTGTCGTAGCTCCTCCCCATCGTGCCCGAACGCAGGTCCGCCTAAGCTCGTCGTCTACGATGCTCCGGCGACCAAATGGCCTCGGCCCTGTGCACAACTCGCTCGCCACTTCGCCTAGATCCCAACACACACACGCATGCGACTCGTCGTGCCCCACAGCCCCCTGTTCGCCGCTCACCGAAAACCCACCACCACCTGACTCGCCGCCTGCGACATTCCCGGCCGTCCCCGGCCATGCCACCACCTCCATTCAACACGGTGCAGACTGGACATTCGAACGGACCAAACCACAACCCCAAAGATGCCTTGTGGGTGAAACCCGAAGCTCACCCGCGCCTTGCCGCCGCGTTAGAGCTCTCCGGAGAAACTCCAATGAGGCTAGCCGACGTGGCCGGCCTGGGGCCACCCCCTGGGTCGCTAACCCGTGGGCCCGAGGGGCCCGACCGGCCTATTGACCCGGTCCACCATGTTGACTGGACCGTCCCGTGCAACTGACAGATGGGGCCCATCGCCCCCTAATTAACGAAATTAACTAAGCTAATTTAGTTAACATAATTAGACACTGACATGTGGGCCCAGTAGTTTAACTAACTATATTTAGATTAGTTTTGAACTCTATTTAACCCACTATCTATGACTGGTGCGACCCAGCCGCCAGGTTTGACCTGGACTAGCTGGGTTGATTGCTGACGTTGTGATGACATCAGGCCGGCGTCATATTTCTGTTCTTTTTGAGTTAAGTTAAATAATAACAATTGCAGAATATTGTTTAAACTTTGAAAATTCGTAAAAAAATAAACCGTAACTCGGATGAAAATGTTTTCTACATGAAAGTTGCTCAGAACGACGGGATGAATCCGAATACGCGGTCCATTTACCTGTCAGATGCCTCTAACTATCTAAACATGGAACATTCCCCTCCGGTCATCTGTCCGACACAGGTCCGGAACCAGGAATACATTCCCGGTTGAATTCCCCCTTCACCTATATCGTGTAGCCATACATTAGGTCACACCCGGCACAGCATATTGCCACGTTATGCTTTGTGATGCTATGTTTACTGTGTATTTATCTGTTTCTTCCCCCTCTTTTCTCCGATAGACCCGAGACCGATGTTGTCCCAGTGATCGACTATGTCACTGATGACACCACTAACGACCTTGCCTTTGTCGCTGAGCAACCAGGCAAGCCCCCCTTTTTGATCATCCTGATATTTCCCATTCCATTCTCTCATGCTTGCATCAGATTTTGCTATTGTATTTGTTTGCTCCTATTCTGATGCATAGCCTGCTTTTGTATCTGCTGTTGTACCTTACCTGCTTATCCTAAACTGCTTAGTATAGGTTGGTTAGTGATCCATCAGTGACCCCCACCTTGTCCTTATTGCCCCTGCTTCATCGTCAAAGACCCGATCAACGGGATCGAAGACTAGGCCCCGGCACCGCACATCACTTCCACTTAGTTGCTCGACACTACTGGGTTACTATCGAGTGCCGAGGGTGAGACCTCATCAGCACTTCTGATGTTAACCCTATAGTGTAGTTATTCGGTCATGGTCATCGAGGGTGATTCCGCCTTAACCACTTCCAATACGACTCTGTCGTGCAACCCCTCAAGTGTGAACCTCGAGGGTGGATCCTCTTACGTTCACCTTGATGATTACGTCAAGTGGAATCCGTCGAGCGTGACTCCTCAGGTTTTTCCCTTGATGTTAATCACATGGTTACTATGGTTACTATGACTTTATACTGAACAATGTTACTAAAGACGGGTCGGCCCTGAGGGGTACCCGCGCGAGCATATTTGCGAGTGATGAGGAGTCGGGTTGACCTGGAGGGTGCCTGCGAGATACTTACGAGGCGTGGCCGGGCATTCCTAGCCCTTGCCGTAAGTCCTCGAGACGGGGCAACGGGGTCACATATTTCGTGAGTCTCTGCTTGTTACTGCGCATTCCTAATCCATTACGATTTGGATATTTGATCCAAGGGGCCTTTGGCCTGATAGCACTAACCATCACGTGGGCATAGTATGGGCGTACTGCGTCGTATGCATCAGCCGAAGCTTAATAGACGTCAGCAATTGAGCGGCACGCGCCGGGTTGGACTGGTAAGCACCTGCCTTTTTGAAGGAGGTAGCTAGGTCTGCTCATCGGCCGCGTACGCAATGTGCAGGAGTTCCCGGGGTGATGGCCCATGACCCCTGGGGGCATAGGTTTAGTCCAGCGTGCTGACCTCTCTATTAAGCCTAGGTCGGATTGCGGCGTATTGTTTGGCCGAGGCCAGGCATGACCCAGGAAAGTGTGTCCGGCCAGAGTTAAGCGAGCATGGTGGGTAAGTTGGTGCACCCCTGCTGGGAAGAAAACATCTATCGATAGCCTGTCCTACGGTAACGGACACACAGAGTTGTATCCCGATCGATACAACTAGAACTGGATGCTGAGGCATGATTTGGATATGTTGCTTCGGGAGTCGAGAAAGGATCCCAGAGCGTTGATACAACAACATAAATATGACTTATGTTATACTACTCTACTCCCTCCTGTTGCTGCAAGATGGTGGTTTCTAGAAGATGCTAGTCTTTAATAGGACTAGCTTCTCCCCCTCTTATTCTAGCATTCTACATTTAGTCCATAGATACTGCCCCTTTCATTGATAATGATGCATAAGTAGTGTAGATCCTTGCTTGCGAGTACTTTGGATGAGTACTCACGGTTGCTTTGCTACCCCTTTTCCCCCTTCTTTCTTCTTTCTGTTTGTTGCAACCAGATGGTGGAGTCCAGGAGCCAGATGTCACCTTTGACAACTGCTACTACCCCAAGGGTGCCTACTACTACGTGAAGACCGCCGACGACCAGGAGTAGTTAGGAGGCTCCCAGGCGGGAGGCCTTGCCTTTTCGATCGTTGTTGATTTTGTGCTAGCCTTCTTAAGGCAAACTTGTTTAACTTATGTATGTACTCAGATATTGTTGCTTCCGCTGACTCGTTTGTATTCAAGCTGATGTATTCATGCCCTCGGGGCCCCTGGCTTGTAATATAAAGCTTGTATTATTTTAATTTGTGTCTAGAGTTGTGTTGTGATATCTTCCCATGAGTCCCTGATCTTGGTCGTACACATTTGCGTGTATGATTAGTGTATGATTGAATCGGGGGCGTCACATCCCTCAACTATGAGGGGAGGTAAGGAACTGCCATCTAGCTCTGCACTTGATTCTCCTTCTGTTTTGAGTAAGCTTGCGACACCTAAACCTACTTCTGCTATTAATTCTGATATGTCGCATGTTATTGATGATGCCACTTCTACTATCCATGATACTTATGATGAAACTACTTCTGTGCTTGATACTACTGAGCCATTAGGTGAATTTCTTGATGAATGACTTACCAGGGCTAGAGAGAATGAAACTATTGAAACTGATAATATTGATGAAAGTGATGATGAAGATTCTCCCCCTAAATATGAATTGCCTGTTGTGCCTGGGGTTATGTTATGGATGAAGAAACTGCTAGAGATTTTCTTGCTTGCAATGATAGATCTGATCTTAAGAAGTTATTAGCTAAGCTGAAACAAAATTCTCTTAATTCTAGAATGAAATATGACCCTGCTTTTGCTACTTCACCTATCTGTGTTACTGATAAGGATTATGATTTCTCTGTCGATCCTGAGATAATTACTTTGGTTGAATCTGATCCTTTTATGGCTATGAATCTGAAACTGTTGTGGCACATCTTACGAAGTTAAATGATATAGCCACCCTGTTCACTAATGATGAGAAAACTCGCTACTATTATATCCTTAAGATATTTTCGTTCTCATTAAAGGGTGATGCTAAAACTTGGTTTAATTCTCTTGATCCTGGTTGTGTGCGTAGTCCCCAGGATATGATTTATTACTTCTCTGCTAAATATTTCCCTTCTCATAAGAAACAAGCTGCTTTAAGGGAAATATATAATTTTGTGCAAATTGAAGAAGATAGTCTCCCACAAGCTTGGGGGAGGCTTCTCCAATTACTTAATGCTTTGCATGATCATCCTCTTAAGAAAAATGAAATACTTGATATCTTTTATAATGGACTAACCGATGCTTCCAGAGACCACCTGGATAGTTGTGCTGGTTGTGTTTTCAGGGAAAGAACAGTCGATCAAGCTGAATTGTTATTGAATAATATGTTGACTAACGAAAATAATTGGACACTTCCTGAACCAACTCCTAAGCCAACTCCGAAGAAAAGAAGTGTTCTATTTCTCAGTCCTGAAGATATGCAAGAGGCAAATAGATCTATGAAAGAAAAAGGTATTAAAGCCGAAGATGTTAAGAATTTACCTCCTGTTGAAGAAATACATGGCCTTAACATACCACCTATTGAAGAAGTACACGGTCTTGATAACCCGACACAGGTAGTAAAGGTAAATTCTAGATATGATAAAGTTGAAATCCCGTCTACTAAGTTTGCTAGCCAATGCTTGGATCAATTTGATGACTTTATGGCTAGACAAGAAAACTTCAATGCTTATGTTGGTAGGCAACTGAAAAGTAATGCTTATATGATTGGACACTTGAGTGATTATATGGCTAGAGTTAAAGGTGAACTTAAACTCATTAGTAAACATGCTTCTATGGTTACTTCTCAAGTAGAACAAGTGCTTAAGGCTCAGAATGATTTGCTCGGTGAATTAAATAATAATAAACATGACTTTGATGTTAGAGTAGCAACTAGAACTGGTAAAATGACTCAGGAACCTTTGTATCCTGAGGGCCACCCTAAGAGAATTGAGCAAGATTCTCAGAGAAATAATGTAGATTCACCTAGTCCTTCTGAAAAGAAGAAAAAGAAAAATGATAGGACTTTGCATGCTTCTAGTGAACCGGTTATAGACACACCTGAGAATCCCAATGATATTTCTATTTCTGATGCTGAAACACAATCTGGTGATGAACATGAACCTAGTGATAATGTTAATGATAATGTTCATGTTGATGCTCAACCTAGCAATAATAATGATGTAGAGGTTGAACCTGTTGTTGATCTTGATAACCCACAATCAAAGAATCAACTTATGATAAGAGAGACTTTGTTGCTAGGAAGCACGGTAAAGAAAGAGAACCATGGGTTCAGAAACCCATGCATTTTCCTCCTAAACCATCCAAGAAAAAGGATGATGAGGATTTTGAACGCTTGCTGAAATTATTAGACCTATCTTTTTGCGCATGCGTTTAACTGATACGCTTAAAGTGAATCCTTATGCTAAATACATGAAAGATATTATTACAAATAATAGAAAGATACCAGAAGCTGAAATTTCCACCATGCTTGCTAATTATACTTTTAAGGGTGGAATACCTAAGAAACTTGGAGATCCATGAGTACCAACTATACCATGCTCCATTATAAGAAACTATGTTAAAACGGCTTTATGTGATCTTGGAGCCGGTGTTAGTGTTATGCCTCTCTCTTTATATCGTAGACTTGAATTGAATAAGTTGACACCTACTAAAATATCTTTCCAAATGGCTGATAAATCAACTGCTATACATGTCGGTATTTGTGAGGATGTGCCTGTTGTGGTTGCAAACGTTACTATCTTAACGGACTTTGTTATTCTTGATATTCCCGAGGATGATAGTATGTCGATTATCCTTGGTAGACCCTTTTTGAATACTGCAGAGGTTGTTATTGATTGCAACAAAGGCAATGTCACTTTTCATGTTAATGGTAATGAGCATACGGTACACTTTCCGAGGAAACAACCTCAAGTTCATAGTATCAATTCTATTGAAAAAAAATCCATCAATCATTATTGGAGGTTTTGAATTTCCTCTTCCTACTGTCAAGAAGAAATATGATATTCTTATTATTGGGGATGTGCATATCCCCGTTGAGGTAACCTAGTGTTATTCGAAATTTCTCCGATTTCATGTTATTCGGAATGAGTTTGTTAACAAGACTTGATCAACCTTGTTAGTGGATTCCTTTTGATGAGCATGAGATGGATGAAGCTAGAAAGCACAACTCTCTGTACCCTCCTTTTACTTTATGTTATTTAGAATAAATAAAGCAAAAATAGTATTTTCTATCTGTTTTCTGAATTATCCATGCAATAAAAAAATAACCCAAAACTAAAAGTTCTCCAAATGCCCTGAAAATGAAATATGATTTTTCCTAGAATATTTGAGAATATCTGGCACTGGGAACATAGCAGAGGGGGCAACTACCTGGCCACGAGGGTCCAGGGCGTGCCCCCCAGCCTTGTGGGCCCCTAGTGGCCCCCTCCACTTATTCTTGCACCCATACTCTTCTTCTTCCTCCCAAAAATCACCATCCAGCTCAAGCATGAGTTCTATCTTATTTTGCTGCCATTTTCGATCTCCTTGCTCAAAGCTCCATTCACAAAACTGTTTTGGGGGATTGCTCTTTGGTATGTGACTCCTCCAATGATCCAATTAGTTTTTTCTCTAGTGCTTTATTCATTGCAAATTTTTGCTGTCTAGGTGACCCTATTCTTGAGCTTGCATGTCAACTTTATATGGTCCCAACTACTTCTAATGGGGAGTAGTTGCTATCAATTTTGTTGAGTTCGGTTCCCTTTTATTTTGAGTTACTAAAAATTTCAGAAATTTTCAGAAAATGATGAAGAGATTTTTGAGGGGCTCTTCTAGCCAAAGCTCAAAGGATAAAAAAAGTAAGGAGAATAAAAAGCCCAAGTATAATATCCCTCGCATCGCGCAAGTTTGGCCGTGTGAGTGGCCTTGTGATGATTTCTTGAGAGCAGCCGGGATTCATGATGATTTTTATTCTTTGGCTAATGATGTGGGCCACACCGGTTTCCTCCACGACTGTCGGATTTCGGGTTCCGGCAGACCCTTGAGGTTCAAACTCTGGGGTGCGCACGAAGATCTTTCCCCTACCAGCTCACGTTTCGAAGGCTTGCAATGAATCTAGACTAGAAAGAAGAGCACACAAGGGACACGAGGTTTATACTGGTTCAGGCCACCATTGTGGTGTAATACCCTACTCCAGTGGGTCGTGTGGTGGATCGCCTCAGGGGCTGATGATGAACAATACAAGGGGAGAACAGCCTCGCGAGGGGCTGTTCTTGAGCTGGTGCGATGAACTGCTTGGGTGACTTCAGTCGCCTCTCTCTAGTCTATGCGCGGTCTGGATCCCATCTCTCCATCCTGTGGTGGCTAGTCCTATTTATAGAGGGAGGCCCTGGGCCTCTTCCCAAAAAATGAGCGGGAAGGGCGCCAACAATTGGCCATTTTGAAGGGGAACATCCAGTACACTTATCCTGACTAAAGTTGGTCTACGGCTGCCAAAGACTCTAACGATGATGCTGTCCTCGGCTCCATGATGACCTCCATCCTGCCGTTCTGCTGGTCTTGGTCTTGTTGCACCGAAATGGTAACTGTCAGTGTCAAAACCGGTAGCTCTGGGGTAGGGGGTCCCGAACTGTGCGTCTAGGCGGATGGTAACAGGAGACAAGGGACACGATGTTTTTACCCAGGTTCGGGCCCTCTCGATGGAGGTAAAACCCTACTCCTGCTTGATTAATATTGATGATATGGGTAGTACAAGAGTTGATCTACCACGAGATCAGAAAGGCTAAACCCTAGAAGCTAGCCTATGGTATGATTGTTGTTTGTCCTACGGACTAAAACTCTTCGGTTTATATAGACACCGGAGAGGGCTAGGCTTTCACAGAGTCGGTTACAATGGGAGGAGATATTCATATCATATCACCAAGCTTGCCTTCCACGCAAAGGAAAGTCCCATCCGGACACGGGACGAAGTCTTCAATCTTGTATCTTCATAGTCCGGGAGTCCGGCCAAAGGTCATAGTCCGGCCATCCGGACACCCCCTAATCCAGGACTCCCTCAGTAGCCCCTGAACCAGGCTTCAATGACGACGAGTCCGGCGTGCAAATTGTCTTCGGCATTGCAAGGCAGGTTCCTCCTCCGAATACTTCATAGAAGATGTTGAACACAAGGATAGTGTCCGGCTCTGCAAAACAAGTTCCACATACCACCGTAGAGAGAATAATATTTGCACAAATCTAATCTGCTGACGTATTCCGCAGCGTGACATCACGCCACGGCCAAGCCTTTATTCGAATCATTTTACTATTCCACCTCAGCGCGTTTAGCGAGGCGGTTTCCTTGGCACGTCTTGTCAAAGCAGAGATCGTGTCCCCTTATTCCGGGATTCTCATCAATACGGGCGTGGGTAACCCAACCGTGCCGTTAACCATGGCGCTTGGGAGATAAGCGAGTTTTATTAGGCTGGTGGGGGCTTGTAGTTTTGGCCGCCCATATAAGGGGATAAGATCTACCCTTTCCATTTACGCCTTCTTCCTCCCTTGCTTATCCATCCCTGCACACTCGAGCTCCAGCGCCCAAGTCCGCACTTCCTACCTCAACCTTCTCCAATCATGTCCGGAGCGGGAGGTAGATGGATGGCCTCCTCCGTCACAGAGGGACAAATCAAAAAGTTGAGGAAGGCCGGATATTTGTCTGAAGACATCATGCATCGACTTCCAGATGAGGGGCAACTCATCCCCATCCCTAGGCCCCATGAGAGGGTTGTATTTCTCCCCCATTTCCTACACGGACTGGGCTTTCCTCTTCACCAGTTCGTCCGGGGGCTCATGTTCTTCTATGGCCTAGACTTCCACGATCTGGCCCCGAACTTCATCCTCAACATCTCGGCGTTCGTCGTCGTGTGCGAGGCCTTCCTCTGCATCCAGCCCCACTTCGGCTTATGGCTGAAGACTTTTAATGTCAAGCCGAAGGTAGTGGGCGGCCGCCAAGCGGAGTGCGGAGGTGCCATGGTGGGCCGGATGGCCAACGTCCTATGGCTCGAGGGCTCCTTCATGGAGACAATAAAGGGGTGGCAATTGGGGTGGTTCTACATCACCGAGCCGCGCGATCCCAAATGGGAGGCGGCCCCCAAATTCCGATTTGGCTTCCCCACACGGCTCACTTCCTGGAAAGAGACAGGCCTAACATGGGGGGATTCGGAAGAGCTGACCGGACTTCAAACCTGGGTCCAAAAGCTGGTGAACAAGAATCTCAAGCTTGTCAACATAGTCCAGGTCATGCTCATCCGCCAGATCCTCCCAAGCCAACAACGGGCCTTCAAATTGTGGGAGTTTGATCCGGCACAGCACCGAACCTTGAGCAAGCTTTTCGACACTACATACGAAGATGCCTAGAAGGTGCTGTTTAAGGGCGCTGAGGCACCCGCATCCGCTACCGAAGATCGCGGATTTAGCTCGCGGTGTCAGGCCAGCGAGGTAAGCTATTCTACCTTTACGGGACTCTTGTCTTTCATAGTCTGACTCTATGTGGGATCTAACCTCCCTTTCCTTTGACAGGACTGGCTGAAGACGTCCGGGCAGGTCAACTGTCCGGCTCCCTTACCAGAAGACCCAGCGGACGCCCGATTGACGGGGCTGCTGGTTCCGGCACCTTAAATGGTGCCGGAGAAGAAGGCCAAGAAGAAGGCCACGGGGACTCGAAAGAGTTCCCGGCGCCTGGTGGTGTCAGATTCATCGCCTGACAACCCCGAAGCACCCTCCGCCTCTGAGGACGAGGGGGAGGAAGAAGAAGAAGCCTCTCCCCCTCCAACGGGGGGGAGGGGAAGAAAAGGAAGGCCGCCCCAACTGGGGAGGCCGGAGGGCCCAAGAAGGGGAGGACCCTTCTACTGGACTACGCCTCCGATGCCAAAGACGGCGGGGAGGAATGGCCGTCCAGGGTCAAGCCCCTGGCAAAATCGTAAGTATCTGGACACCCGAATAACTTATGGCCCTCCTCTATTATACGGTACCTTCTGATGCCGAATTCAATTATGCAGTCCACCCAGGGCTCAGCTCGGTGATTCGTCGAGCGGTTCCCTGAATTCGTCGGACGTGAATAGCGCTTCACTTCCGACGGCCTCCTCCCCTCTCCCTGCGGACGATGCCGAGGTGGAGTCCCAAAAGGGACTCAACCAGGAGGAGGTGGTCCTAGAGGTGCCGCAAGGCGACCTCCCGGATTCTAGGCCCAAAGGGGGTAAATCCCCGGAGGGATCTAAGTCCGGCCCTGGGCCGGACACTGCTCTGGAACCGTCAACGGTTCCAGAGTCCGACAGGCGGCGCCTTCGTAAGAAGGGCAAGCCTGCGACGCCGGCGTCCTCCGTCCACCTGGGGGCGCCAGACAATTTGCTGGAGGTGCTTAACGGCGCCTCCATCGATGAAGAACACCGCACTGTTATGAGTGCGGTGATTCAGAAGGTTCAGTCCGCCAAGAGCGGGCTGACAGAAGCATGTACAAGTCTGTTAACATGCTTTGAGGTATGTATTCGAAACGTATTAAAATGTTACCGCATAGACAGTAGCCCCTCATGCTCAGTTTGGTGTTCGGAAAGAAAAGCCGAGCTGAGGATCTAAAAAGATATACGCAGGAGTCTAACATAAATGTGTCAATATGGGAATGCAGGCTGCGCTGCTGACCTCTGCCACACTGACTGCGGAGGTCCATGCATTGAAAGAGAGCCTTGAGCGGTCTAAGAACGAGCTCGGCCATGCCAAGAAGCAGCTCGAGGACAAGGAGGGTATGTAATACCGCATGTAAATGTATATAGAAATACCTGGTTGCAAATAATGACAGGACCAACGTGAATGTTGCGGGGGCCACGACCGAGGTGGCGACCCTGAAGGAAGCGGTGTCCAAGGCCGAAAATAGTGCAGCCTTGGAGTGCACCGAGCAAGAGAAGCAGGAGGCGCGGGTGGTGGAGGTGCGGCAAGAGCTGCAGACTCTCGTGGAAAAACACGAGAGTTTGGAGCATGACTCGAAGACTCGAGAGTCCGAGCTCGCCATGGCTCTTGAGAGTGTCAAAACCACTAAGGCTGAAGCCCAGAAGGCCCTCCAGGAGATCGAGGCAATAAAGAAAATAGCGGCGGGTAAGGCATTCTTTATGCAAAGCAAGCATATAAAAGTGAATTATCTGTTACTTACCCGAATCCGGAGCTCTCCAGGAGCGTTCGCCGATCTGCCCTGTAGTGTGTCTCATGCTGCCGCGTTCTACTGAGCCGAAGAGGGGAGCTCGACGGAAAAGGTATTCCGGTCTCAATATGCTGAGGCCGAACATCCGGTGCCCCTGAGCGACCAGCTGAAGCAGCTGGTCGAGCTCCACAAGGTGGCCAAACGGGCCATGAAGGGGCTCATAGTTCGGCTGTGGCCTAGAGAAGCCATGCCTGGGAGTTACTTCGGTCTGGTGCGGCGGCTGGTGGATGCTTGTCCATGGATTGAAGTCATCAAGCGCTCCGTCTGTATTGAAGGTGCCCGTCGGGCCCTTGCCCGTGCTAAAGTGCACTGGGGCAAGCTGGACGCTGAGAAGCTTTTGACGGACGCGCCACCACCGGGCAAGGAGTATCGCACGCCCGAGATGTATTATAAGGGCGTTTTGAAGGGTGCCCGCCTTATAGCGGGTGAATGCTCCAAAGATGTAATTTTTGAGTAGACTCGCATCTGTTATCCTATACGCTGAAAACTTTGTTCATATGCATTAAGCAACGCTTGTTAATTTAAAATATTACCTTCTGTGCGGCCATTTATCAATTCTGAGAGATGCAAGTCGTCGGCTTCTACCCCCATGCCACGAGTGCTGGGGTGTTCGGGATAAGCCTGAGCGCTCTTGTTCCCATTCTTGGGTCCATCTAGGGAGGCGCTCAGCACAATGAACCAGGCCATCGGACTTATAATGCTTTATCACTCTCACTTAGCCATAGAATTCTATAATTTTAAATTTTGGCGAAGCCCCTAGTATTCGGAAGACTAAGTTCGGGGCGCTATCCACGCCTAGGCCAGATAAATCCGGCTCCTCGCTCGAAGCGGCATAAGTCTTTAGGGACTCGAAAAACCTCGCGAATAGAGACCGCTCTCTCGCACTATCATGACGGTCAGTTTTAGCTTTCTCTACTGAGGTGTTAACCCAGCTCAACTGGGACACAATCGCAGTAGTTCTCCCAGCGCTACCTTAGCCAACATTGTGGAACGTAAGGTACCAAAACATGGGAGCCGGGCAAACCCAACTGTTGACCCAAGACATGATTCGGAGCCGATGCATATAGTGCTATAAGTTTGGGGTGCCGCACTCGTGAGAGTGTTCGGTCTTCTCACACCATGTTATGGGGTGCTTAAGCCCCTGGTGTATTGGCCGTACCAAAGTGTACGGTTGCATAATGTCATGACTGAACATATTTGTATAAAAAATAGATGAATACAATAATAGATAAGAGCTATGTATTGTTTATTAAAAAGGGCTGCTATGAAAGCAGAACGATACAAATAGTACGATAAACAAGAGATGGGATTATTTGAAATATCCCCCTCCAGGGGCAAGCTGCGGGACTTTAAGTAAAACGGGTATTTAGCTCGTTATAGAGACCACCTGGACATTTGACGTGGCTTGTTCTCTCCCTGGCTGTTGCATCGTGTGTTCGGCGAGTGTATTGCCAGACAGGCCTTCCGAATAGTTGGGTCCAGAAAGTATATAAAAAAGAAACGGCAGGATAGGGAGCCCCTTAGTGCGGTTGAGCCGCATTCTGGGCGTGCCGTAGTTGTGCCCCTCCCCTTATGCCCATGGTATTTCCAAAGCGTAATTATGTACGCGTGGTACCGATATCACCATGTGGCGAGGGCTGGGGTTGGGGCCACACTGCTATGCTTGCTCGGAACATGCCAGCCGGCTTTGTTGTAGGTTACTTCGGGCTCGCTTGACGTTGTCCGGACGTTTAACACCTGGATTGGAGAATTGCCTTGAGAGGCTACTCTGTACTTCCACCGCAAGGGCCGCCGTGTGCTCCTCCGTTCGGAGAGAGCATTCGGTGTTTCCATTTACCGTGATGACTCCGCGAGGGCCTGGCATCTTGAGCTTGAGATATGCATAGTGCGGCACCGCATTGAATTTTGCAAATGCGGTTCGTCCGAGCAGGGCGTGATAGCCACTGCAGAATGGGACTATGTCAAAGATTAACTCTTCGCCTCGGAAATTATCCAGGGATCCGAAGACCACTTTGAGTGTAACCGAGCCTGTACAGCTGGCTTCTACACCTGGTATGACGCCTTTAAAGGTTGTCTTTGTGGGTTTAATCCTTGAGGGATCTATACCCATTTTTCGCACTGTATCTTGATAGAGCAGGTTCAGGCTGCTGCCGCCATCCATGAGGACTCTAGTGAGGCGAAATCCGTCGATGATTGGGTCTAGGACCAATGCGACGAATCCACCGTGACGAATGCTAGTGGGGTGGTCCCTTCGATCAAAAGTGATCGGGCAGGAGGACCGTGGGTTGAACTTTGGGGCGACTGGCTCCAACACATAGACGTCCTTTAGAGCATGCTTCCACTCCCTTTTGGGGATATGGGTTGCGTATATCATGTTCATCGTCCGCACTTGCGGGGGGAAGCCCTTCTGTCCTCTGTTCTTCAGCGGCCGGGGATCCTCCTCGTCATCGCTATGCAGCCCCTTGTCTCTGGTTTCGGCACTTAACTTGCCTGCCTGCTTGAACACCCAACAATCCCTGTTGGTGTGGTTGGCTGGTTGTTCGGGGGTGCCGTGTATCTGACACGAGCGATCAAGTATCCGGTCTAAACTGGATGGGCCCGGAGGGTTTCTTTTGAATGGCTTCTTCCGCTGACCGGGTTTAGAGCCTATGAATCCGGCATTGACTGCCGTATCCTCATTATTGTCGCCGTTAATGCGGCGCTTGTGCTTGTTGCGACATGACCTGCCATTATTGTCCTTCGTATCCAAATTGCCAGGGCTCTTGGTTATGTTATTGCTACGAGCTAACTAGTTGTCTTCTCCCGCGCAAAAGCGGGTCATGAGTGTCGTGAGGGCTGCCATAGATTTCGGCTTTTCCTGTCCTAGGTGCCGGGCAAGCCACTTGTCTCGGATGTTGTGCCTGAAGGCTGCAAGGGCCTCGGCGTCCGGACAATCGACTATTTGATTTTTCTTGGTTACGAACCGTGTCCAGAATTGTCTGGCCGATTCCTCTGGCTGCTGGATTATGTGGCTTAGGTCGTCGGTGTCTGGTGGTCGCACATAAGTTCCCTGGAAGTTGTCAAGGAATGCGGATTCCAGGTCCTCCCAGCAACTAATTGACTCTGCTGGCAGGCTGTTGAGCCAATGCCGAGCTGGTCCTTTAAGCTTGAGCGGGAGGTATTTGATGGCGTGTAGATCATCACCACGGGCCATGTGGATATGAAGGAGATAATCCTCGATCCATACCGCGGGATCAGTTGTGCCATCGTATGATTCGATGTTTACGGGTTTAAAACCCTCGGGGATTTGATAATCCATTACTTCATTTGTGAAGCATAGTGGGTGTGCGGCGCCCCTGTACTGGGCTATATCGCGACGTAGCTCGGATGAGCTTTATCTGTTGTATTCGGCCTGGCCGTATTTATCATATCCGGCGTGACGGTTATGTCACGTGATGTGGGGCGCCCACGCGATTCGTAGATCGATCTTGTTTGCCTTGCCTTATCCTCCAATATGTCTTGCAGGTCTATTGTGTTTCCCCATGCTCTGGTATTCTTAGAGCGGCGCCGGGGTGCGGCTTGGATTGAGGGCCAAAGGGCCTCTCTGTCGTGGCCACGGGGTGGCCGATCGGGCGCATCGTACGCTGGTGATGTAGGTTTAGTTGCTTCCTCCTCTAGTTGGGGTAGCAGCCTGCGCTTTGGGTAACTCTTGGAGGGGCGTTCGAGTTTATATTCTTCGGCCGCCAGGACTTCAGTCCATATGTCGGCTAGCAAGTCTTGGTCAGCTCTAAGCTGCTGCTGTTTTTTCTTGAGGCTGCTCGCCGTGGCCATAAGCCTGCGTTTGAAACGCTCTTGTTCGACGGGATCCTCTGGCACGACGAATTCGTCGTCGTCGAGGCTTGCCTCATCTTTGGAGGGAGGCATATAATTGTCGTCCTCGACCTCTCTGTCTGCCGCTCTCTCATGAGGGCTGGCTCCTTCGTCCTCCTACGCTGAATCCTGCTGGAGGGGGTTGTCTTCGTCACTGTCCGGGGTGTTGATGTCTCCGGTGCCGGATTCGCCGTTCTTGCTTTGGCGGGATTTAGAGCGGCGCCGTTGACGTCGGCGCTTGGGTTGCTTCTTGGAGGGGTCGTCCTCCGTTTTTTCATCACCATCCCCTGCTTTGGGGGTGTCCACCATGTATATGTCATATGACAAGGTGGCCTTCCAGTGCCCTATAGGTGCTGGTTCTTGGTCGTCTCCTTCATCGGCGTCCATACCGTCGATGTCTTCGGAGTCGAAGTCGAGCATGTCGGGTAGATCGTCGACAGTGGCTACAAAGTGGGTGGTGGGTGGATTTTGAATTTCTTCGTCGTCCGCATCCCAACCATGCTGACCATAGTCCGGCCAGGGCTCTCCTGACAAAGAGAGAGACTTTAGAGAATTCAGGATATCGCCAAAGGGCGAGTGCTGAAAGACATCTGCGGCGGTGAACTCCATGATCAGAGCCCAATCGGGTTCGATCGAAAGGGGCGCGGAAGATTCGGAGTCTGGAATGGAGCCCGGGACCTTGGAGTCACGGGCCTTTTAAAGGACTAGGCTGGTATTCGGCTCTATCGCTGTAGAGATTCCTGCTCCTGGGGCGGCGTCCAACCGACCGTCCCCGACTGGCGCAGTTGGATTCAAGCTAATGGTCGGAGCGGACACCTGAGCGGCGCTCGGGGCGCTGTCCGGCGGCAGAGCTAGATCATGCCCATCGTGACAGTGCGGCGTGCTCGGCTGCGGCTCGAATCCGTCGAAGATCAAGTCCCCGCGGATGTCGGCCGTGTAGTTTAGGCTTCCAAACCTGACCCGATGGCCAGGGGCGTAGCTTTCGATCTGCTCCAGATGGCCAAGCGAATTGGCCCGTAGTGCAAAGCCGCCGAATACGAAGATCTGTCCCGGGAGAAAAGTCTCACCCTGGACTGCGTCGTGGTTGACGATCAAAGAAGCCATCGGGCCTAAGGGTGACGACACAGAGGAACTCTCAATGAAAGCACCAATGTCGGTGTCAAAACCGGCGGATCTCGGGTAGGGGGTCCCAAACTGTGCATCTAGGCGGATGGTAACAGGAGACAAGGGACATGATGTTTTTACCTAGGTTCGGGCCCTCTCGATGGAGGTAAAACCCTACTCCTGCTTGATTAATATTGATGATATGGGTAGTACAAGAGTTGATCTACCACGAGGTCAGAAAGGCTAAACCCTAGAAGCTAGCCTATGGTATGATTGTTATTCGTCCTATGGACTAAAACTCTCCGGTTTATATGGACACCGGAGAGGGCTAGGGTTACACAGAGTCGGTTACAATGGGAGGAGATCTTCATATCATATCGCCAAGCTTGCCTTCCACGCCAAGGAAAGTCCCATCCGGACACGGGATGAAGTCTTCAATCTTGTATCTTCATAGTCCGGGAGTCCGGCCAAAGGTCATAGTCCGGCCATCCGGACACCCCCTAATCCAGGACTCCCTCAGTAACCTTTGCCTGACGCCTTGGCCTGCGCTTGTCCCCTTTGCGCCGAAGGGGAAACAAGGACACTGCACAGGCCGGCTCCTGGCGCCCGCCTGGTCTCGATCGTCATGGCTTGCCTCACGGGCTCTTCGCGAGGTGCCCTTGCCTTGATCTCTCCGCCTCCTCGCGAGCCTACCTAATGAGGCTGCTCCTAAGGAAGCTTCCTTTCGCCCGCTCCGCGATGCTTGGCCCCTTGCGAGGGTCTTGAGCTTGAGCTGATAAATCTGGGCTGCACTGGGCCCCCACTTGAGCCATGCCGCAGGCCGCAGGCAGGCAAGTCTGGGGACCCCTGTTCCCAGAATGCCGATAGTAGCCCCCGGGCCCAAGGTGCACCCGGACTTGGCTTAGCAAAGAAGCGAAGGGGCAAGTGCGGAGCGCCGCGGGCCCCAATAGCCTGCGGCCTTGGGCGCCGCATGGCGATTGATTGGACGTGGGCGCCTCCGCTTCCCCACGATGCCTCATTACACGCCCGACTAGGCGGACCCGTGGTTGCACACAGTTGTTCCCCTTTGCTGCTCGCACACTTCCTACCATTCCTTCCTCCGCGAGCTCCAACCTCTGCCTCCAATCCGGCTCGAGCTCTCCCCTCTTTCCATCGCCATGGCGCCAACAAAGAAGGAAAAGGGAAAGAAGCCCGCGCCTTCGCCCCGCTCGCCTCCGGTGGCGGCCCCCGCCGTTGATCGGTCAATCATACTCAATCCCGAAGCCTTGAACAAGGTCCGCTCTGCTCTTGCCTCCATCTTCAACGAGTGCGGCAGGACCATGGTCTGGCGTGCGTCCCATGCCTCCTTTGATAGGGTCATCATGGAGGTTCGGTTCTTAACCGATGCCCTGTGGGCGGGTCTGGTTCCCCCCTTTTCCGCTTTCTTCAACGCGGTGCTCTCCCATTATCAGATCCACATGATGCACTTGGGGCCTGAGTCCATTACCCTCCTGGCTATTTTCGCCTTTGTTTGTGAGGCAATGGTGGCCATTCCTCCTTCCATTGCCCTATTGTGCCACTTCTTCTCTTTGCGCCTGAGCGACCCCACTCAATGCTCGGGGTGTGTGAGCTTCCTCGCCGTGCTGGAGACGGCTGCTTCAGGGATCGATTCCGACCTTCCTCCTCATGAGGCTAGGTTCAGAGAGCGGTGGCTGTATGTGGATGTCGGAGTGCCCAGCCCCCTGCTCTCGCACCCAACCTTGCCTGCTCTTCCCAACTCAGGCTGGGACCATGAGACGCTCGTGAGCCCCCGGTTCGCCTTCGTCTAGCGCCGCTTCCAGAGTTTGAGGGCGCTTGACGTGACAGCGCCCAAAGTAGTGAAGGAGTTCCTCCAGTGTCGCATTGCTCCTCTCCAGCGCCACTCTCGCTGGATGTGGGACTTTGTGGGGTATAAAGACCGCATGCGGCTTCAGGAGGAGGACCTGGCGCCCGAAGTGCTGTGGACGGTGCTCAGGGTCCTGACTGGCGACCCTTCCCCAGGTAGCCTTCGACACGATGCTGCCCTCTTGTATCTTTGCTCGGGCAGGGCCAATTTCGTGAGGCAGATGCCCAGCTTTGACGAGTGGAGGCTGTGCCCGGTTGGCCTCACGGGGCCCCGCGAGAACCCAGTCGCTGTGGTTGCTCTTCCGGTCGACCAAAGCGGCTCTGTCTCAGGCGATGGAGCGGGGAGACGAGAACCGCCGGGAGCTGAAGGGGCTGATGTTGAGATGCTGACCCCGCACGGAGCCCCGAAGGCGGCATCTCCCGAAGCCCATTCTAGAGCAGTGGCAGGCGAGGAGTTGCGGCTTACGGCTCCCGAGGCTGGGGCTTCCAAGGCCCCGGCCGTTCCTCATGAGGCGGCGCCTGGTGGCGTCCTCCAGGCCGGTTACCCTCGCGCTGATCACCTTGACGCCTCCTCCACGCCACAGGCCGACCCTTGCACCAAGCGCCTAGGCCGGTTCTGCATGGACTTCGAGGCCCTCCGCAAGAAGAAGGAGGCCTTGGGTGGCGATGATCGCCCTTGCCTCCTGTTGAAGTGCAGGAAGTACTTTTCCATGGACGAGTAAGTCCTCTTATCTCTTTGCTCCTTTACCTTACTGTTCCTGCAGCTGACTGTGGCCTTTCAGGGCCCTTCCTACCGAATTCGCGGAGACGGCCAAGGAGTCATTCCCCCCAGCGTTCTCTTCACCGGTGACCTTGGGCGCGCCGAGCTCGAGCAATGCCCCCGCTGCTGGGCTGGTTGGGGAAGTGATCCGTACCGCGGGGCACCTTGAGCATGCACGCCTGTAGTCCTCCCTTCACGAGCTCTCCTCGGGTACAGCTAGCTTGCCCCGTGCTCCTCCCCTGATCGTGGATGGTGACTGGCTGAGGTCGGTCTTGGGTTCCTTCTCTGGGAATGGACCAGCGCCAGGCTGGATTCCTGGCGAGGTCCGTCCGGCGATTGCTGGGGCGCTAGCCCCAGCCCCTCACCGGAAGGGGGCATGCCGCCTCAGGGCCCTCCGCGTTCGCCAGTGGCAGAGGATGACACGGGAGACGTGCTTGGGAGCGCTCGGGAGCGCCACGCCCTTCGCCAAGAGTTTCTTTAGAGGGCGGCTGATGCAGTGAGCCAGCTCGGCGTGGAGCTTGCTGGCGAGGATGCGCGCCTTGAGGCCGAAGGCCTGTGCCTCGCTGAGGAGAGGCGCAAGCTGAAGGTAGCCGTCACCCTTGCGCGTCACCAGCGTGACCTCGACAATGCGAAGGATGAAGCGTCACTGATGGCCTCGCGGGAGGCCTGCTCCCAAGCCGTCGAGGAGGCTCAGGAAGCAGACCCGATGCAAGGCTGCAGAGGAGCACGCATGGGAGCTTCAAGCCTGGAGCAACTCTCTAGAGCAGCAAGTGGAGCTGCGTCAGGCGGCCCTTGTGTCGCTGAAGGGGGCTTCCGTCGACTAGGCGGAGCTCTAGAAGCGTGAGGAGGCGCTGGCGCTGGAGGCTGCTGAGCGCACCCTTGACCTCGAGCGGTTGGAGACGAGGGAGCGCCTGGTGACTCAGGCGGAAGATGATGTCGCCGCGCGGGAAGCCCGATTCCAAGAAGAGGTTGACCGCCACGTGGCGGAAGCTCGCTCGAATCTTGAGCGTGAATACAAAGGGAGGCTGGAGCTGATCGGGGGCGAAGCTGAGGGCAGGACCGCTGCCCTCAGGGCCAAGTTGGCTGAAGTGACGCGGAGTGCGGATTCCTCCGCAGCCGCCCTTGGTGCAACGCAGGCGGAGCTGGCCTCTTCCCATGCCGAGTTGCTTCTTCTCCAATAGAGGGTTGATGGCGCCGAGGCCGTTGCGTGGCGGAACGAGGACGAGATCCGTCAGCGGCAGACCCTGGAGCGTGAGCATGCCTCCATGCTCCGGATGCTCAGGGAAAGGGCCAATGCGGCCCTGCGCAACATTTGCGAGGAGGCTGTTGCCGAGCCTCGTGTGATCAACTATGCTGGCAACCTCCGGTTCTTCACAGACGTGGTGACACGGCTGGAGATCCGCTGTGACAGGGCCCGCTGGCTTGTCGAGGAGAGGAGTCGAGCCTTGCTTGGGCGTGCCTTCTCTCGTGTCTTCAGCTATCTTCTGGACAGGGATCCCCACTTTGATTTCGATGCCGCCATCGCACCGGTGCCTGTAGCCATCCGGGGCGATCTGGCGCATTGGTTGGAGGACAACATGGATGCCCTCGTCAGGGCCTTCGCATCTGATGAAGGTGGCATTGTGAACGAGCCTAGCGTTGATGGAGGTGATGGTGGTGGTGATGACAACGTTAGTGATGCCAGCGATGCCTCCAGAGGCGCTCCAGAAGACGCGGTGAGTGATATGTCCAATTGATTGTAGGTCGCCACTGTTTATCCTGTATGAAAAAGGTTCGGGCTCAGCCTTGAAGATTGTAAGAGCATTTTGGGAGGGGGAGCCCTCATGTAAAGGTTTGCAATCAGTATCCTTGTAAACATAATGCCGTGTGTGGGCTTGCGCTGGGCTTCCAGCCCCGCGATGGGGCAGCTGGCTTGTTTACCTTATGACCCGGATGGGGCCCGAGCGAGCCTGCGGGAGCCGCAGCGCCTCGAGTGCCTTCTGGGTGAACCCATTGATCGTGCGGAGAGAACCTCCTAAGACGGTACGGCGATAGTGGTCCGGATTGTAGACGTGCTTGGCCCGGCCCGGCTCGCGAGGGGCTCGCGAGGGGAGGGAGCTGACGCTATCTCTGGATGCAAAGCCAAAACCAGAACATGAGAGATTTGCTCGAACGAGACTAAACACCCCTTCCCCAAACACACACAAGTCTCAAGCTCAAATCCAACTTAAATTCAAATCAAAGAACTTGGTCAATAGAGGAAAAGGCAAAAAGCAAAAAGCCGCATCCGGCACCTAGTCTAGTCTTCGATGTCTTCTCACCAGCGCGGAGCTAAGTGCTGCCAGTGGGCGTGGGAGGGAGCCCCCGAGGCCCGAGGGCGGCTCTCAGGAGACTCTGGGGCGTGTACAGCCCCACTCATTATTACGTGAGAGTGTCACGGGCGGCGAGCTTAACTAGCACTGGGCCTTCTTCATAGGTACCATACTTGCTTCATGTCGCCAGACGAGGGGCCCGCCTTGCGCCACACTCTACTGCCATTGACGGCGGCCGGAGACCAAGAACGACGCCAATGGGGTAGAGCGGTCGCCAGCGGTTCCCTCGACGACCACGGGTCCTCCGTCGGGGGCAGGCCCTGAGGCACCTCCCTGGCAGAGGGCCTACCTCCTAAGAACGCCTTGCGCCGAGTGCTGCGGGGATGAACCCGGATCTCGACCCCTCTCCTGTAGCCCCCGGTGCCCTCCTCCCGAGGGGTAAGAGGCTGCAGCATTGGGGCAGCCATCTGCTGCGGCAACCTGTACCTCCTGCGACCCATGGTTAGCATAAGCTTGCTCCTAAGGAATTAGTGGTACCAGATAGTTGCCACCACTGGCACGGTCGTCGAGGCCCTCTTGGGGTTCCTGAAAGAGCTCAGCTTCTGGTGTCTCCTCGCTCCAGCCTGGCCCGAGGAACGAGCCATGGTCTTCTTCCAGTGCGCACTCTCGATCCATCATGTGGGGCACATAAGCTTATGGGGCCACCGCCTCATGGGCCTTGCCGAAGTGCCCTATGCGCCATGCAGTCCGGCTCGGAGCGCTGTCTTGAGGGTGGTGGCGTGGCGGTCCGCCGAGGCCGAAGGCTGTGGTGTGCACTCCTTCGCCGGCCGGAGATAGGGCCGGCGCGACTTGTCGCCCGGTGCTGACGATCGGGTTGGCGTTGAGTAGGCCCTGGAGTCTGCTCGGAGTTGCGTGGGCACGTATGGGTCCGCCATACGGCCCTCCCTAGATCTGGGGTGGCAGCTGGACGCAGAAAGGAGGTGCTCTCGAGGCGGCGACGTCCAGGAGCTCGGCTACTTGCTCTAACAACATGTCGCGGCCGCCCTCGAGCAGCCGGCACCATAGCAGCTCTCGGGCCACCGTGAGCGCGGCCCTGGAGTTCGCCTACTCCCATCGGGTGTGCGGCACTGTGGCCGCGGCGTGGCTTGAGGCTCTTGCTGCTGACCGCACCTGCCGCGGTGTGAGGGCAGGCGAAGTTTGGCCGCGTTGCCCGCGCCCCGCAGCGCCGTGCAGAGCGTGAGCTGCCTGAGGCACAAGGTTGGGGTCGCCCTGGGCCGGCGGCACGGTGTGGGCGGGCCACGCCGCCCAGCAGTCGGTGTTGGTGGTCGGGTCGCTCGACATCAGAACGGCGAGGCAACGGAACGCGAGGCGGTGGAAGAGGGATTCCGGCGCACCCCTACCTGGCGCGCCAAATGTCGGATTTCGCGTTCCGACAGACCCTTGAGGTTCGAACTCTATGGTGCGCATGAAGATCTTTCCCCTACCAGCTCGCGTTTCGAAGGCTTGCAAGGAATCTACACTAGAAAGAAGAGCACACAAGGGACACAAGGTTTATACTGGTTCAGGCCACCATTGTGGTGTAATACCCTACTCCCGTGTGTGGTGTGGTGGATTGCCTCAGGGGCTGATGATGAACAATACAAGGGGAGAACAGCCTCGCGAGCGGCTGTTCTTGAGCTGGTGCGATGAACTGCTTGGGTGAGTTCAGTCGCCTCTCTCTAGTCTATGTGCGGTCTGGATCCCATCTCTCCATCCTATGGTGGCTAGTCCTATTTATAGAGGGAGGCCCTGGGCCTCTTCCCAAAAAATGAGCGGGAAGGGCGCCAACAATTGGCCATTTTGAAGGGGCACATCTAGTACACTTATCCTGACTAAAGTTGGTCTACGGCTGCCAAAGACTTTGACGATGATGTCGTCCTGGGCTCCACGATGACCTCCATCCTGCCGTTCTGCTGGTCTTGGTCTTGTTGCACCAAAACAGTAACCTTTGCATGATGCCTTGGCCCGTGCTTGCCCCCTTTGCACCGAACGGGAAACAAGGACACTGCACAGGCTGGCGCCCGCCTAGCACCCGCCTGGTCTCGATCGTCATGGCTTGCGTCATAGGCTCCTCGTGATGTGCCCTTGCCTTGATCTCTCCGCCTCCTCGCGAGCCTGCCTGATGAGGCTGCTCCTGAGGAAGCTTCCTTTCGCCCGCCCCGCGAGGCTTGGCCCCTCGCGAGGGTCTTGAGGTTGAGCTGATGAAGCTGGGCTGCACTAGGCCCCCACTTGAGCCACGCCGCAGGCAGGCAAGTCTGGGGACCCCCGTTCCCAGAACGCCGACAACGACCAGCTCGAACAGTATCTCTTACTGACTAATACTTTCATGCAAAAAATTTACTTTCATTCTAAGAAATCACCTCCTTTCAGTAGAGTTTCATTTATATGATGAGGCTAGGGAGATGTCACTATGTGAATTTTGTGTGGTTTGCAAGATACCCTTCGAGGGCAGCATAAAGGAACCACATCGTAGAGATATGGATGGATTCATTGACATGATTACTGTAGGGGAAACAAGGAAGGTTTCCGATGCAAGAATTACTAGCATACATTTTCCTGTTTTACGTTACTTTGCAATATTTGCTAGTAGATGCTTAATTGGTCACGGGAACTGTGGAAACCTTAGTGTTCCTGATATTGTTATTTTGTGCCATGCTTTATTTCGTGACAACACTGTTAGTTTAAGTGCTATTGTTGCTAAACGATTAAGTCTGAACCGTACAAAGGGCCCCATCTTCGGAGGTATCTATGCTTCACGCCTTGCTAAACACTTCAAGATACCTATTAGGCATTATGAGAAAGAAGAAAAGCTGCTGCCCCTACCTTTCTAGACATTAAGAGTATGGTAGCACATGAGTTTATTGTTAAAAATGATGAGAAGATGCTTAAGTATAATTTGAGATTTTATAAAACTCACAGTGAGACTATTATCTTGCCTGCACCCTCTTTGTTTGACTTAGCTGCAGGCACGTACCTCATCTTGCCGGAGGCTGTTCAGGCATACCGGGGCCAGACATCAGCTCCAGAGCCTGAGCCAGAACCACCACTTGACCCTTAACGATCGTCCTTTTATCAGTGGGATCCGGAGGAGATCGCCGGCCAGTGGCAGTCAGATGACACTCCTTAGTACACCGAAGAGAGTAGTTATGATCCATGGGCATAGACCAACTTAGGCCAAAAGCCTAAGCTTGAGGGAGTACGTATTTCTCACCGACATTACATTCATGTTCACACACTCATTTTAGTTGTCGGTGCTCATACTTTTTCATTGTACTATCCATGCTAGTTTATTCTCTTTTTCTCGCTTTCTTCTCGTGTGTTTGATAAACCTTAAGAAAAACCAAAAAAATTAGTTGTAGCTTTTAACTAGTTTATTTTCCATGTCTGTAGTAGTAGTAATTAAAAGGAAAACCCAAAAAGATTTCTCGTTCTTCTTTTGCTTGTTGGGAGCTTTCTCATGTAAATAGTTTTATTTCTTTTCTTTTCTTTGGGGGTCGAGAGGAGAAGACCATAATGAAAATGTTGAAGTGGCTCTCATATGCATTATTGTTTATTTAACCAAGAGCCCATATTACCTTGTCTTCTCCCTTGAATTGAATGCTTGCAGATTCCAGCTTAGTCCAATGCACGTGCACTATTATTATTATCCACACTGTTCGGTCGTGCAAGTGAAAGGCAATAATGACGATATATGATGGACTGATTGAGATGAGGGAAGCTAGTATGAACTCGACCTCTCTTGTTTTTGTAAATATGATTAGTTCATCGTTCCTGATTTAGCTTATTATGAATAAACATGTTTGCAATGACAATTAGAGATTATAGTTACTTATGCCATGCTTAATTAGCTAGGAGTTTATAATGGTTTACCTTGCGTGCCAACATGCTATTAAAATGGTTGTGATGTGGTATGATAGGGTGGTATCCTCCTTTGAATGATTCGAGTGACTTGACTTGGCACATGTTCACGCATGTAGTTGAAACAAAATCAACATAGCCTTCATGATATTTATGTTCATGGTGGATTATATCCTACTCATACTTGCACTTAGTGTTGATTAATTTTAATGCATGTTCATGACTGTTGTCGCTCTCTAGTTGGTCGCTTCCCAGTCTCTTTCTAGCCTTCACTTGTACTAAGCGGGAATACTGCTTGTGCATCCAAAATCCATAAACCCCAAAGTTATTCCATTTTATGAGTCCACCATACCTTCCTATATGTGGTATCTACCTGCCGTTCCAAGTAAATTTGTATGTGCCAAACTCTAAACCTTCAAATGAAATTCTGTTTTGTATGCTCGAACAACTCATGTATCAACTAGGGTTGTATGTATCTTCCATGTTAGGCGGGTTATTCTCAAGAGGAGTGGACTCCGCTCCTCACTCACGAGAAAATGGCTGGTCACCGGGATGCCCAGTCCCATGTTCAAATCAAATCAAAATAATTGCAAACAAAACTCCCCCAGGATCGTTGTTAGTTGGAGGCACCCGTTGTTTCGGGCAAGCCATGGATTGATGCTTATTGGTGGAGGGGGAGTAAAAACTTTACCATTTTGTTTGGAAACCGCTTATAATGTGTGTAGCATGGAAGATATCGATATCTCTCGGTTGTTATGTTGATAGTGAAAGTATACCGCTCAAAATATTATTTATCTCTATTTCAAAATCGAGCTCTGGTACCTCTACAAATCCCTCCTTCCCTCTACGAAGGGCCTATCTATTTACTTTTATGTTGAGTCATCACCCTCTTATTAAAAAGCACCCACCGGAGAGCACCGCTGTCATTTGCATGCATTACTATTAATTTATATTGGGTATGACTATGACTGGATCTCTTTTACCATGAACTACAATGTTTAGTCAGTCCTTGATCTTTAAAGGTGCTCTGCATTTATGTTTTGCGGTCTCGAAAAGGGCTAGCGAGATACCATCTTGTTATATCATATTGTGATTGTTTTGAGAAAGTGTTGTCATCCGAGATTTATTATTATTGCTCACTAGCTGAGTATGCCATTGATATGAGTAAACATGAGACCTAAGTGTTATTGTGAATATGGTTAGTTCGTTATCTTTGTTGAAAACTTGAATGTTGGCTTTACATATTTACAACAACAAGAGCAAACAGAGTTTGTAAAAGTTTTTATTTATCACTTTCAGTTTGTCATCTGAATTGCTTGAGGACAAGCAAAGGTTTAAGCTTGGGGGAGTTGATACATCTCCATCGTATCTACTTTTCCAAACACTTTTGCCCTTGTTTGGACTCTAACTTGCATGATTTGAATGGAACTAACTCGGACAGATGATGTTTTCAGCAGAACTGCCATGGTGTTATTTTTGTGCAGAAATAAAAGTTCTCGGAATGGCCTGAAAATCAACGGAGCAACTTTTTTTATTTAATAAAAAATATTGGCAAAAGAATCAACGTCAGGGGGCCCACACCCTGTCCACGAGGGTGGGGGCACCCCCCTAGGGCGCGCCCCCTGCCTCGTGGGCCCCCTAAGGCTCCACCGACCTCAACTCCAACTCCATATATTCACGTTCAGGGAGAAAAAAATCAGAGATAAGGGTTCATCGTGTTTTACAATACGGAGCCGCCTCCAAGCCCTAAACTCTCTCGGGAGGGCTGATGTGGAGTCCGTTCGGGGCTCCGGAGAGGGGGATCTGTCGCCGTCGTCATCATCAACCATCCTCCATCACCAATTTCATGATGCTCACTGCCGTGCGTGAGTAATTCCATCGTAGGCTTGCTGGACGGTGATGGGTTGCATGAGATTTACCATGTAATCGAGTTAGTTTTGTTAGGGTTTGATCCCTAGTATCCACTATGTTCTAAGATTGATGTTGCTATGACTTTGCTATGCTTAATGCTTGTCACTAGGGCCCGAGTGCCATGATTTCAGATCTGAACCTATTATGTTTTCATGAATATATGTGAGTTTTTGATCCTATCTTGCAAGTCTATATTCACCTATTATGTGTTATGATCCATTAACCCCGAAGTGACAATAATCGGGATACTTACCGGTGATGACCATAGTTTGAGGAGTTCATGTATTCACTAAGTGTTAATGCTTTGGTCCGGTACTCTATTAAAAGGAGGCCTTAATACCCTTAGTTTCCAATAGGACCCCGCTGCCACGGGAGGGTACGACAAAAGATGGCATGCATGTTCTTTTCCATAAGCATCTATGACTATATTCGGAATACATGCCTACATTACATTGATGAACTGGAGCTAGTTCTGTGTCACCCTATGTTATAACTATTACACGAGGAATCGCATCCGACATAATTATCCATCACTGACCCAATGCCTACGAGCTTTTCACATATTGCTCTTTGCTTAGTTACTTTACCGTTGCCACTGTTACAATTACTACAAAACTACTACTGTTACTTTTGCTACTGTTATTGTTACTTCCATACTACTTTGCTACTAAATACTTTGCTGCAAATACTAAGTTATCCAGGTGTGGTTGAATTCACAACAAAATTGCTAATACTTGAGAATATTCTTTGGCTCCCCTTGTGTCAAATCAATAAATTTTGGTTGAATACTCTACCCTGGAAAACTGTTGTGATCCCCTATACTTGTGGGTTATTAGTAATGTTCACAAAAGTTGGCCAGATGAGATTTAGAGCGAGTAATTCTCCCGGTTTGAATATCATCAAAGATTTGTTCAACGGGATGATCTCTTGAGACTCTTGCTCGAACTCGTGAGAGCTTTTGTTTCGATCAGGGTGGAACATCCTCTTCATTTTCTTGTTCTTCCTCTCGTGTTTCTTCATTGTTGTTGGCGTTGTTGTTCAGCCATGGAGGTGGAGAAGGAGGCCGTCGAGGTTCATCTTATTGTACATCCCCGTTTTCATCATCTTGATGTGTCCCACTTGTGGATCCCTCCAAGTCAACTCGTGGTTCACCTTGGCATGAGGTTGAGGCTTCCACTTGGATAGACAAGGTACTCTCCTTCACCCCCATTGGGCGAATCTTGCCTATAGACAAGTCTTGGATTGCTTCCGAAGGATCTTTGTCACCTAAATCAATTCGTAATTGCTCTACTTGCGAGCTGTTAGATTCATCAAACTTCACATCTACCAACTCTTCAACCTTTCGGGTCAAATTTTTGTAGACACGGTAAGTGTGAGAGTTTGAGCCGTAACCGAGTAGGAAACCTTCATGAGACTTAGGAGAAAATTTCGAATGACGATGCTTGTCAAGAATGTAACACTTTGAGTTGAATACCAGAAAGTATCCAACTTGGGGTTTGTTACCGATGAGGAGCTCGTATGCCGTCTGGCCGAGTAGCTTGTGAAGATATAGACGATTCGTTGCATGACAAGTTGTCTCAACCACTTCTGCCCAGAAGTGTTTTGGCATCTTGTATTCATCAAGCATCGTTCTCGCCATTTCGATGAGTGTCTGATTCTTCCTCTCAACAAATCCATTTTGTTGAGGTGTGTACGTAGCCGAGAACTCATGTGAGATTCCTTCTTCGTCAAGAAAGGTGTCCACATTGGCGTTCTTGAACTCCTTTCCGTTGTCGCTGCGAACCTTCTTGATCTTCAATTCAAATTGGTTTTCGGCCTTCCTAGCGAAGTTTTTGAAGATCTTTTGAACCTGCGATTTATCATCGAGAAAGAACACCCACGTAAATGTTGAAAAATCATCAACGATGACTAGTCCAAACGAGTTACCACCGAGACTCTTGTAGGCATTGGGACCAAAGAGATCCATGTGAAGTAGCTCGAGTGGTCTCCTCGTGGTCATGATGTTCTTCACGGGGTGGCTTCCTCCAACCAGTTTTCCTGCTTGGCAAGCATTGCAAAGTCTATCCTTATCAAATATGACATCTTTAACACCAAGGATATGATCACCTTTAATAAGCTTGTCAAGGTTTCGGTTGCCCACATCACCAAACCGTCCGTGCCACAACCAGCCATTGGAAGATTTAGCAATTAAGCAAGTTCTAGGTTGAGCCTTTTTAGTGAAGTCAACAATGTATAGATCACCTCTACGTATGCTGGTAAAGACCATTTTATGATTATCTCTTTGAAACACTTGGCAATCTACTTTAGTAAATAGGACATTGAAACCAAAATCATGTAGTCTAGATACAGAAAGTGGATTATAGCAAGGGATTCAACAAGCACAACATTTTGTATGGAGCTGTCATGTGAGATGGCCACCTTACCGAGGACAACCACCTTACCCTTTGAGTTATCACCGAAAGTGACATACTTTCGAGGACCATCATTTTCAGCAAGCTCATGAAACATATCTTTATCTCTGGTTATGTGATCGGTACATCCACTATCAAGGACCCATTCCGTTCCTCCAGCCATGTAGCCGCGAAGGTTAGCCATAAGACCAAAGTGTCTCATAGACTCTTCAAGATCAAAGTCATTATCATCATCCTCATCATAGTATCCATGTCCAACATCATCTTGCAAATGATCATTTCCTAGAGAGAGTGATTCATTAGATATATGATTTTGACAATGTTCATCTCTATGAATTCTAATAGCTTCGGAAATAATGTTGTTGATGATTCCAACATCTCTTTTGGCACGCATAAGATTGGTAACCTCAAATAAAAAATCTCCAAATTTAGGGTCATTGGGATTGATTTTATTCAAAGCAATAGACTTGTGAAGAATCTCATCTAAGTTTTTCAAGGAATAATCTAGAAATCGTTCCTCAAGAAATCTTCATATAGTATAAGCACAATCTAGAGTAGGCAAGTGACCAAACAAATTTCTAGGCAATCCTCTAGTGATAAGATTGATAGTTCTAAGATTGTGAATCATGTCAAGATACTCATCATGGGTAGGATGCAAGGGATTAACAAGGGGTTCACAAGGAGTACTAATGTACTTGTTCAAGTAATATTCATGAAAAATTCCAAGCATCTCATGTTTCCACTCACTAAAGAACTCTCCATCAAGCATAGGCACTCTACGTCTAAGACTCCCCAATGTAGACTCGTCCATATTCCTACAATAGTGATTAAACCAAAGGAATGGAGACCACAGCTCTCATACCAATTGAAAGGATCGAGAAGAGGTGTCTAGAGGGGGTGATTAGACCCTCAACAAACAAAGTTGGCAATTTTGAAGTTTTCAAGTTGAGGTGGTAGATTAACACAATTCGAAGCATACACATTACAATTCAAGCAAGCATGCAAAGAGTATGTGAGCAGCGGAAAGTAAAGCATGCAACTTGCAAGAAAGTAAAGGGATGGGATTGGAGTGTGCAAACGCAATTGGAGACATGGAGATTTTTGGTGTGGTTCTGATAGGTGGTGTTGTCGTACATCCACGTTGATGGAGACTTCAACCCACTGAGGGTAACGATTGCGCGAGTCCATGGAGGGCTCCACCCACGAAGGTTCCATGAAGAAGCAACCTTGTTTATCCCATCATGGCCATCGCCCTCGAAGGACTTGCCTCACTAGGGTAGATCTTCACAAAGTAGGCGATCTCCTTGCCCTTATAAACTCCTTGGTTCAACTCGAAATCTTGACAGAGGCTCCCAAGTGACACCTAACCAATCTAGGAGACACCACTCTCCAAAACGTAATAGATGGTGTGTTGTTGATGAACTCCTTACTCTTGTGCTTAAAATGATAGTCTCCCCAACACTCAACTCTCTCTCACAGATTTTGCTATGGTGGCAAGATGATTTGGGTGGAAAGCAACTTGGGGAAGGCTAGAGATCAAGATTCATATGGTAGGATTGGAGTATCTTGGTCTCAACACATGAGTAGGTGGTTCTCTCTCAGAAAATGAGTAGTGGAAGTGTAGGTACGCTCTGATAGATCTCCTCGTGAATGAAGAGTAGGTGGAGGGGTATATATAGCCTCCACACAAAATCTAACTGTTACACACAGATTCCCAAACTCGGTGGGACCAAATCAACAAACTCGGTCAGACCTATCTAGGTAAAAATGTGAACGTTAGGATTTTCCGTGGAGCGATATAGTCACCTCGGTGGGACTGATGTGCAGGGGTTAGGGTAAAACCTCAACTTGGTTTGACCGATTACTCAAACTCGGTGAGACCAATTTTGGTAATAAGTAAACAAAGAATTGGTCAAGCAAACTCGGTGGGACTGACTGCACAAACTCAGTTAGACCGGAAATGTTGCAATAGATCATAGAGAGTTTGCAAGCCCATCTCGGTGAGACCGAAGTGGCTAGGGTTTGGTAGTGGCTGAATATGATGAAACTCGGTGGCGCCGGATAGACAAAGTCGGTGGGGCCGAGTTTTTCATTTAGGTTTAGGACATATGTGGATGTGAGAAAGTGGCTAAGGTTTTGGAGCATATCACTAAGCACTTTGACCAAGTAAGCCATTAAGCAACACCTCATCCCCTTTTAATAGTATTGGCTTTCCTATGGACTCAATGTGATCTTGGATCACTAAATAGAAAATGTATTGTCTTGAGCTTTTGCCAATATTTGTCCTTACCATCTTGAAGGGGTTCCACATCCTCTTGTCCATGTCCATACCACTCCAATATTGAACTTTTCTGAAATGCACTAAGTAGAAGTATTAGTCCAACAAGAGATATGTTGTCATGAATTACCAAAATCACCCAAGGAGCACTTGTGCTTTCACTTATGCAGTTCATAGACAAGTGAAAGTGGATACTCTAAAATGCGCAAGATAAGTGTGAGTGCTATGGATGGCCTTCTCGTAGGGAGACAGGAGCAGATCCATAGTGGTGTATTGATATGGTTAATATGTGGACTCGTGTGTGCCACCTCAAAGACTTATCAGTAGTCGTAGTACATGATAGCCACTGAGTCAAAGCTGGCTTGCTGCAGTTAAACTCCACCACCCCTTTGTTTATACTGATGCATATGTAGCTAGTTCTTATGTAGGTCTTGCTGGGTATATTTGTACTCACGTTTGCTTAATTTATGTTTTTGCATAGAGACGTCAGTCTCATTAGTAGTTCCACATGGACCTCGACGTTTAGCTTGTTACCTCAGCTACGATCTTGTACCCTTGGGAGGGTCTTGTAGATAGTCAGGCTTATCAGCCTTTTTCATTTCTAATTGTCTATACTCAGACATGTTATGCTTCCGTTGCCTGTATGCTCTGTATGTTGGGTCATGTGAACCATGATTGTAATTCTTACTGTATATGACTCTTCGGAGCCTTCTGAATAAACTTTGAGTCGTGGAGTTTTGTTGTGATACCATGTTGTATTTGCACATATCGAGCATATTGTGTGTATGATTTTGAAATGCTTGGGATGTGTGGGATCCGATAATCTAGTTGTTTATTCTTGGTAGCCTCTCTTATGGGGAAATGTCTCCTAGTGCTTCCACTGAGCCATGGTAGCTTGCTACTGCTCCGGAACACATGGGATGATCGGTATGTGTCCTTCTTTGCTCTCGTGTCTGTCTCTTCCGGGAAATGTCACGCGTTGTTCCTTTAAGTACTTGTAGCTTGCTACGACTTGGGTTCATACACTGATGACCGACACGTGCATTGCTGGGTCATGTATGCCTGTCCCTGTAAGTTAGTGCCACCTTTCGTTTACGACTAGTCATGTCGGCCCGGGTTCTCCGTCATATGGATGTTAGCGACACTATCATATACGTGAGCCAAAAGGCACAAACGGTCCTGGGCCAGTTAAGGTGGCACCCATGGGGATACCGTGCGTGAGGCCGCAAAGTGATATGATGTGTTACATGCTAGATCAGCATGACTTAGGATCGGGGTCCTGACAACTGTGTGGTCAACGTGGTCAACAAACAAGAGTCATCCAAATATGACTGTACATGGAGAGGCTGACAGTGGGGACGCACCATGCCCATGGACGCATGCATGCAACTGCATCCTTTTTAGCCTGAAAAATAATGTTTTCTCCCCTAGACAGCTGAGACCCACCAGCTACATCTTCACATGCAAGGAAGTGCGTCCTTATTACAGAAAAAATGATTATTCCCCCTGACAACTGGGACCCACTAGCTATATCTTCACATGCAAGGAAGTGTGTCCTTATCCTCCCTGACAGCTGGGACCCACCCGGTCGAAGCGTACGTAACATTGTCTATGTACATACTGGTCGATCGGTTTGTCTGCCACAATGAACCGTGGCTGAGTAAGGAGCGGTAGCAGTTCAGGCAGTCCAGTCAAAACCATGTACACATACGTACAACCAGATGCCAAAAAATACGGCCACGCACATACATATGGGCGGGGTCTCGAATGCGTACTCGCGCATACGTACGGCCAGGGCTTGTGTACATGGAGAGGCAACGGAGGCAACAACAACATCGTGTTCATCGGAAGCCAACTGGCTGGGTCGGAGTGGAGAAACTGCACAGTGTTCATCGGGAGGCAACGGAATGTGTCATGTTCATCGGGAGGCAACAGGATACGTTGTGTTCATTGGGAGCCAACCGGCTTGGACGGAACAGCTGAAACAAGGTCTAGCGTACCGCAGAATAGAGGAAACAGGCCTTCTGTTCGACCACGTGCGGTCGAAATGGGGTCATGTTCATCGTGAAGGGTCCGGCGTACCACAAAATGGAGGAAACGGACTTCTGTTTGAGTGCCTATGGTCAAAACGGGGTCTTATTGATCGGGAGGGGTTTGGTGTACCGCAAAATAGAGGAAATGGACTTCTGTTGGAGCGCCTATGGTTGAAACGGGGTCATGTTCATCCACCGTCTACTGCCTCGCTCTAGCCTCCACGAGATACTGTTCATCCACCGTCGACCTCCTCCAGCATCCATCAGCTACTGTTCATCCAGCCTCCACCGGCTACTATTCATAGAGCCTCCACGGGGTCTTGTTCATCCACCCCCAATCGGCTGGGGTGCAGCGGCCTCCTCGAGGTCCTGTTCTTCTAGCGACAACAGCCTACTACCACGGGGTCCTGTTCATTCACCCCCACCAGGAACTGTTCATCCACAACCAACCAACCGACTCGACTCACCACATGTCGACTCGTTCTACGTGCCGCGTGCACGGTAGCAACGGTCATTGTTCATCGGCAGGCAACCAACATAAGCTGGCTACGTTTCGCACGAGGGCTCGATCGGCTTCAGTAAGCAGCAGTAGTGATTGATCGCTCGGGTTGAGTTAGCAGCAGCAGTGAAGGAATCGCTCGGGTTCAGTCAGTAGCGAATGAATCACTCGGGTTCAGTTAACAGCCATGGGATCGATCGCTCGGGTTCAGTAACGTAGCTAGCAGTGCGATTGCTTGGGTTTAGTTAGATCCCAACGCACGCACGTACATGAGAGAAACATGCAAACTACAGTGCATTGCTCCAAGCTCAGACATCTCGAACTCAGAAACTACCCTTCTATCCTTCTCCGGCATCGGCCCCGACCACCCACCGTAACTGGGAACTCCCCGATATTTTCCTTGCCATGGCTTCTACCATGATTTTTTCTGTCATGGACGGCCCAAAGAATGTCATGCAGCTGCGTCTCCGGCCCGCCCAAGACGAAAAGCCCATTTTCTGCCACGATTTTTTGTCATAGAAGTAGGAGCCCACCACATCTATGATGATACTAGGTTTTGTCACAATTATCGTCATAGAAGTGTCATAAGCATGACAGGAAAAAAATTCATTCGACCCAAAATGTCACGGATGTGTCTTTTTTTTGTAGTGATATCTAATAAAGTACGGTTACGACGTTCGGACACACCATTATGTCGTGGTGTTCCAGGTGGCATGAGTTGTGAAACAATTCCACATTGTTTTAAATGAAGGCCAAGCTCGTAACTCAAATATTTGCCTCCGCAATCAGATTGTAGAAACTGTATCTTCTTGTTACGATGATTCTCAACTTCACTCCAAAATTCTTTGAACTTTTCAAATGTTTCAGACTTGTGTTTCATCAAGTAGATATACCCATATCTACTCTAATCATCAGTGAAGATGGGAAAATAAGGATACCCGCCACGTGCTTCAACACTCATCGGACCACATACATTGGTGTGTATTATTTCCAATAACTCATCAGCTCGCTCCATTGTTCCGGAGAGCAGAGTTTTAGTCATCTTGCTCATGAGGCATGGTTCGCAAGTATCAAATGATTCATAATCAGGTGATTCCAAAAGTCCATCTGTATGGAGTTTCTTCATGTGCTTTACACCAATATGACCTAAACGGCAGTGCCACAAGGATGTGCACTATCAGTATCAACTTTGCATCTTTTGGCATCAATATTATGAATATGTGTATCACTACGATCAAGATTCAATAAACCATTCACATTGGGTGTATGACCATAGAAGGTTTTATTCAAGTAAATAGAACAACAATTATTCTCTGACTTAAATGTATAATTGCATTGCAATAAACATGATCAAATCATATTCATGCTCAATGCAAACACCAAATAACATTTATTTAGGTTCAACACCCAAAGGTAGAGGGAGTGTGTGATGGTGATCGTATCAACCTTGGAATCACTTCCAACACACATCGTCACCTCGCCCTTAACTAGTCTCTGTTTATTCTACAACTCCTGTTTCGAGTTCCTAATCTTAGCAACTGAACCGGTATCAAATAACCAGGGGCTACCATGAACACTAGTAAGGTACACATCAATAACATGTATATCAAATATACCTTTGTTCACTTTGCCATCCTTCTTATCCGCCAAGTATTTGGGGAAGTTCCGCTTCCAGTGACCATTTCCTTTGCAGTAGAGGCACTCAGTTTCAGGGTTGGGTCCAGCTTTGGGCTTCTTCATGGGAGCGGCAACTTGCTTGATTTTTCTTGAAGTTCCCTTTATTTCCCTTGTCCTTTTTGTTGAAACTAGTAGTCTTGTTAACCATCAATACTTGATGCTCTTTCTTGATTTCTACCTTCGCTGATTTCAGCATCGCGAAGAGCTCGGGGATCATTTTCGTCATCCCTTGCATATTATAGTTCATCATGAAGTTCTAATAGCTTGGTGATAGTTACTAGAGAACTTTGTCAATCACTATCTTATCTGGAAGATTAACTCCCACTTGATTCAAGCGATTGTAGTACCCAGACATTCTGAGCACATGCTCACTGGTTGAGCTATTCTCCTCCATATTGTAGGCAAAGTATTTGTCAGAGGTCTCATACCTCTTGACACGGGCATGAGTCTGAAATACCAATTTTAGGTCTTGGAACATCTCATATGCTCTATGGCATTCAAAATATTTTTAAGTCACGGTTCTAAGTCTTAAAGCATACCGCACTAAACTATCAAGTAGTCATCGTATCGAGCTTGCCAAACATTCATAATGTGTGCATCTGCTCCTGCAATAGGTCTGTCACCTAGCGGTGCATCAAAAACGTAATTCTTCTATGCAACAATGAGGATAATCCTCAGATCACGGACCCAGTCCGCATCATTGCTACTATCATCTTTCAACTTAGTTTTCTCTAGGAACATATAAAAAACATAGGGGAGCTATATTGCGAGCTATTGATCTGCAACATAGATTTGCAAATATTATCAGGACTAAGTTCATGATAAATTAAGTTTAGTTAATCAAATTACTAATGAACTCCCACTTAAATAAACATCCCTCAAGTTGTCTAAGTGATACGTGATCCAAATCAACTAACCCATGCCCGATCATCACATGAGATGGGGTAATCACCAATGGTGAACATCTCTATGTTGATCATATCTACTATATGACTCACGTTCGACCTTTTGGTCTCTAGTGTTCCAAGACCATGTCTGTACATGCTAGGCTCGTCAAGTTTAACCCAAGTATTCTGCATGTGCAAAACAGTCTTACACCCATTGTATGTGAATGTAGAGTCTATCACACCCGATCATCATGTGGTCTCTCGAAATGACGAATTTTCGCAACGGTACATACTCAGGGAGAACACTTATATCTTGAAATTTAGTGAATGGGTCATCTTATAATGCTATCGTTGTTATAAGAAAAATAAGATGCATAAAAGATAAACATCACATGCAATCAAAATATGTGACATGATATGGCCATCATCATCGCATGCTTTTGATCTCCATCTCCAAAGCATTGTCATGATCTCCAGCGTCACCGGCTCGACACCTTGATCTCCATCGTTGTGTCATGGTCATATCGCCAACTATTGCTTCTACAACTATTGCTAACGCATAGCGATAAAGTAAAGCAATTACATGGCATTTGCATTTCATACAATAAAGAGACAACCATAAGTCTCCTGTCGGTTGCCAATAAATTACAGAACATGATCATCTCATACAATAACGTATATCACATCATGTCTTGACCATATCACATCACAACATACCATGCAAAAACAAGTTAGACGTCCACTACTTTGTTGTTGCAAGTTTTACGTGTCCACTACGAGTTTCTAGCAAGAACCGTTCTTACCTATGGCAAAAACCACAACAGTGATTTATCAAGCTTGTTGTTTTAACCTTCTCCAAGGACCGGCCGCAGTCAAATTTGATTCAACTAAAGTAGGAGAAATAGACACCCGCCAACCACCTTTATGCAAAACTAGTTGCATGTCAGTCGGTGGAACCGGTCTCATGTGCGTGGACATGTAAGGTTGGTCCGGGCAGCTTCATCCCACAATGCCGCCGCATCAAAATAAGATGTTGGTGGTAAGCAGTATGAACATCACCGCCCATAACTTATTTGTGTCCTACTCGTGCATATCATTCACGCATAGACCTGGCTTTGATACCACTGTTGGGGAATGTTGCATGAAAACAAAAAAAATCCTACTCCCACGCAAGATCTATCAAGGAGATGCATAGAAACGAGAGGGGAGAGTGTGTTTGCGTACCCTCATAGACCATAAGCGGAAGCATTTCACAACGTGGTTGATGTAGTCGAACTTTCTTCGCGATCCAGCCGATCGAGTACCGAACGTACGACACCTCCATGTTTAGCACACGTTCAGCTCGGTGATGTCTGCGCCATCTTGATCTAGCAAGGCGGCGAGGTAGTGGATGAGTTCCGACAGCATGACGACATAGTGATGGTGATGGTGAAGTGATCTCTGCAGGGCCTCACCAAAGCACTACGAAAATACGACCGGGGGTGTAAATGGTGGAGGGGGCACCGCACACGGCTAAGACAATCTTGTGTTGTGCTAGGCGCCCCCCTCCCACATATATATAGGTGGGGGAGGAGGGAGCAGCTAGGAGGGCGCCCCAAGTAGGCTGAATCCTACTTGGGGTCCCTTCCCAACTGGCGCCCCCTGCCATGTATAGGTGCGGGGGAAAGGCAGGGGAGGGAGGCACCCCCCTTTCCTTTCTCCCATGAGAAGGAAATGCAGGAGGGGCTAGCCCTCCCCCCTTTACTTCCCTAGGGCTGCCCGGCTAGGGAGAAGGGCGCACTAGCCCCCTGTGGGCTGGTCTATCACCCTTGGCCCATTAAGCCCATACACCTACCGGGGGTGTCCGGAACCTCTTCTGGTGACCCGATGGCTACCCGGTGCATCCCGAAACCCTTCCGATGTCTAAATACCATCATCCTATATATCAATCTTTACCTCTCGACCATTTAGACACTCCTCATCATGTCCGTGATCTCATCCGGGACTCCAAAAAACATTCGGTTACCAAATCATATAACTCATATAACACTATATCATCAACGAACGTTAAGCGTGCGGACCCTACGGGTTCGAGAACTATGTAGAAATGACCGAGACACCTCTCCGGTCAATAACCAATAGCGGAACCTGGATGCCCATATTGGATCCTACATATTCTACAAAGATCTTTATCGGTCAAACCGTTATCACAACATACGTAATTCCCTTTGTCCATTGGTATATTACTTGCTGAGATTCGATCGTCGATATCTCTATACCTAGTTCAATCTCGTTACCGGCAAGTCTCTTTACTAATTTGGTAATACATCACCTCATAACTAACTCCTTAGTCTTTTGCTTGCAAGCTTATGATGTGTATTACCGAGAGGCCCAGAGACACCTCTCTGAAACTCGGAGTGACAAATCATAATCTTGATCTATGCCAACTCAATAAACACCTTCGGAGATACCTATAGAGCATCTTTATGATCACCCAGTTATGTTGTGACGTTTGATAGCACGCAAGGTATTCCTCCAGTTCTGGGAGTTGCATAATCCCATAGTTGAAGGAATATGTATTTGACATGAAGAAAGCAATAGCAATAAACTGAACGATCAATATGCTAAGCTAACGGATGGGTCTTGTCCATCACATCATTATCCTAATGATGTGATCCCGTTATCAAATGACAACACATGTCTATGGTTAGGAAACCTTAACCATCTTTGATCAACGAGCTAGTCTAGTAGAGGCTTGCTAGGGACACAGTATTTGTTTATGTATTCATGCATGTATTTAGGTTTCCGATCAATACAATTCTAGCATGAATAATAAACCTTTATCATCAATAAGAAAATATAAATAACAACTTTATTATTGCCTCTAGGGCATATTTCCTTCAGATCTCTAGCCTTCCCCTAGTTGCTTTGCACTCAAATCATCTTTCCACCATAGCTAAATCTGTGAGAGAGAGTTGAGTGTCGGGGAAACTATCATTTGAAGCACAAGAGCAAGGAGTTCATCATCAACATACCATCTATTAACTTTTGGAGAGTGGTGTCTCCTAGATTGGTTAGGTGTTGATTGGGAGCCTCCAACAAGATTGTAGATTTGAATCAAGAAGTTTGTAAGGGCAAGGAGATTGCCTACTTCGTGAAGATCTACCCGAGTGAGGCAAGTCCTTCATGGGCGATGGCCATGGTGGGATAGACAAGGTTGCTTCTTCGTGGATCCTTCGTGGGTGGAGCCCTCCGTGGACTCGCGCAACTGTTACCCTTCGTGGGTTGAAGTCTTCATCAACGTGGACGTATGATAGCACCACCTATCAGAACCATGCCAAAAATCTCCGTGTATGCACTCTCTAATCTCTTTCCTTTACCTTCATATGCAATGCTTTACATTCTGCTGCTATACTCTTAGAATTGCATGTGTAGGTTAATTGATTGACTTGTACTAGTTGCTAAAATTTGCCAACAAATAAAATTGGGAAAAGGCTAGATTTTTACTTGGTCAAGTAGTCTAATCACCCCCTCTAGACCTACTTTCGATCCTACAAGTGGTATCAGAGCTTTGGTCTCCATTTGCTTTGATTTCCATAGCTATGGTGATCATAGCCTTGGTTTCACAACCTAGGGGAGTATGGCGTCTAGCAAGGGAAAGTATCACCATAGCGGTCCTTACTTGGATGGTACTAATTTTGCTAGTTGGAAGCATAAGATGAAATGCATATTCTTGGTCATAACCCCGCCGTTTGGGATATTGTGTGCATTGGCTTGCAAGGTGAATACTTCATGGATGGAAGAGAACCAGATCATGGAGCGACAACGGAAGAATTGAAGATGTCGCAATACAATGCTCAAGCTTGCGATATTCTCTTCAACGGATTGTGCCCCAAAGAAGTCAACAAAATCAGCCGCCTTGAGAATGCAAAGGAAATTTGGGATACTTTGGTTGATATGCATGAAAGTACCAAGTCCATCAAGGAATCCAAATTGGATGTGCTTCAAAGTCAACTTGACAAGTTCAAAATGAAGGATGGTGAAGGAGTCACTGAAATGTACTCTAGGCTTGCTCTCATCACAAATGAGATTGCTGCCTTAGGAAGCGAAGAGATGACCGAAAAATTCATCATCAAGAATTTCCTAAGAGCATTGGATGGAAAATATGGTATTGTGTGCACATTGATCCAAATGATGCCCAATTACAAAGATATCAAGCTCATGGAAGTCATTGGGAGAATTGTTGCTCATGAGATGTCACTCAAGGATAAGTAAGAACTCCACAAGAAGTCAAGTGGTGCTTACAAGGCCTCACGTGATGCTCCTACAACATCAAGTGAGAAACAAGTCTTTAATGAAGAATTGAGCTTAATGGTGAAGAACTTCAACAAATTCTACAAGAATAGAAGCAAAGAGAGAAGTTCCAAGTCAAGGTCCTACAATGACAAAAGATCTTCTAGTCGTGAACATAATTGTTACAATTGTGGAAGACCCTGACACTACTCCAATGAGTGTATGGCTCCCTACAAGAAAAGAGAAGATTCACCTAAGAGGAGAAGTAGAAGAGATGAATCACCACCAAGAGAGAGAAGGAGTAGAGATGATCGTTATGAACAAAGACCCTCTCATAGAAGCAAGGATTCAGAAACGAAGGACAAGTCATCAAAGAGCTACACAAGACGAAGACATTAAGCTCACGTTGGTGAATGGGTATCCAGTTCCGACTCCGACAACTACTGCGAGAGAAGTTATCACCCCGACTCCGAACATACTCGAGATGAAGGTGTTGCCGGTCTTGCACTTGTGTCAACCAACTCCTATGACATATTTGACTCACCAAATGAAGGAATTGGAAGATTCTTCATGGCTAAAGGCCCCAAGGTATCACACCCCGAGTATGTTGATTTCAATAGTGATGAGGATGATTTGCTAGGTGATGATGATTTACTTATGGAAAACACTAGTGATGAAAACTATGATGAAATTGCTATGAATCATGCTAATCAAGATGAAACAAATGACAGCGATAAGAAGGAGATTGAGGTTCTAACTAGAGAACTAAACACTCTTAAGTTAGCTCATGAAACAACTCTAGAGGATCATAGAGAGCTCCTAAGGACTCATGAGAAGCTACGCTTTGAGAAGCTAAATTTAGAGCAAGAGCATGGGTTCCTAAAAGCTATCAATGATGATCTTCGAAAGAAGAGTTCTTCTTACATTACCAAGCGTTTACTCTTGTCTACTTATATGCCACAAGTAAAATCTAGCAATAAGAGCAAAAAGGATTCTTCTTCTAGTAGTAACAATAATAATGTTAAATCCAATATTATTGCAGTAGTTATCTTGATTCCACTAATGATTCTCTTAGCCAAGTTACACTTGAGCAAGAAAATAGCTTATTGAAGGGAGTTATAGAGAAAGGAGTTTACAAGAGCCTTGCCGGAAGTAAGCATTTTGAGGAAATTGTACGCAAGCAAGGAAGGCACAGAAAGAATCAAGGTGTTGGTTTTGAACAAAAGTTCAATGCCAATGGAGTTGAGTGGGAAGAAGATCAATACCCCAAGACACAGTTTCTTCCTCAACAAGAGAAGTATGATCCCACTTCGTTCAAGGGAACACAAGCTCAAGATGATCTTCCACCACAAGGCCAGAGTCTAAAAGGCAAGGACAAGCTTCAAGAAGAGATTGATTCATTTGAAGAAGCTCCTAAGGCCATGGTCAAGTGGGTTCCCAAGACTACATCAAGTTCTACTTCATCAAGTACGACTACAACTCCAAGGATTCCCATCAAGTTGATGTGGATCCCAAAGAAGGAGAACTAGAGAGTTCTTGAGGGTGACTCCGCTAATATACTTCACTCTTATTTATTTTGGCAAGGACATGTGAATCAACTTTCATATGTTGCACTAGTTCATGGAGTCACAAACCCTGTTGTTGGTAAGACAAGGGACAAGGTAACATAATGCTTTCACACATTTAAGTTTCACTCTATGTATATGGATATTCTTGCATGTTCCTTGTGGGACTAACCCGTGTAGGTATTGAAAGTGCAACTCACTCCAATGGATTGCTCCAAACGATCTACATCAACATTGAGCATCCACATCTTCACTATCTACATGAAGTCATTGTCAACAAGACCCAAGGTTAGTTCATCCCTCTAAGGGGGGATATCACATCTAGGGGGAGCTTTGCTCTAAGAATTGAGCTAAAGCAACTCTAACAGTGTGAACACAACAATGCTTTATGTAAAAGTGGTAACCCCACTTGTGATTAAACGATGAGTATGACCTATGATCAAATGTTCTCATTTGACTCCTAAGTCAATATACTCATATATAGATGACCCAGTCATCGCCAATTGCTTGATAGATGCTAGAGTGTATGTGCATGCTTTGCCACATGTTTGTTTTGCTATCTTATTGTGTGAGCATGTTGAATGCATAATTTTCCCCATTCGAGGACAGCCATTTTTATTTTTGCTTGTTTGGTTTTTTTCTTTGGCCAAATGGATGGACAAGAATGCCTAAGTACTCATAACCATCTATGATTTCTTGTCTCAAACTCAATTCATGATACATCACAAAGTTTGAACAAGTATTTCAGACCCTCCGGGTGAGGACCACTCAGAGCCACCGATCCATCAAGGGCTTAACCTCCAAAACCTCTTAGTGCCTTTTGGTCAGACCAACTCATCCTACTCGGTCTCACCGAATCATTAAGTTGATCTAGGTTTTATCTCGGTGCAACCGATTAGAACTATTCGGTCACACCGAGTTGCAGCAACTGCAAGCAGTTTTGCATCTCGGTGCCAATGAGTCGTTCCACTCGGTCATACCGACTAGGTATATATTCCTCGCGTACCCGTACAGTTGAAAATTACTTCAATTCGCATGAGCTCGTGCCCCAGCACTGCCGCCCCCTTGGTCTCTGTATCATCGCCAGTGACCCTCCGCCGTTGGTTTCCGCCGCCGTCAATGGAATCATCACTGTCGTTGCCGCTGTAGCAAGTTTGTCACCAAGTTAGGGTACGAATTTGACCCTTTGTGCTTTCCATTGCTCCGATTCTTGCACAAAGTATAATGCCTATGTTCTTCCCATGTATGAGATCAATCTATCCACCAAACAAACTCCTTAGAGTAGATTTGATGCAAAAACTTAGGGTTAGGTTTCCGCCAAACCCATCTCGGACCGACAGGTCTGAGGATCTCGGTCACACCGATTGGTCCTGGCCATTGCACAAGTACAACTCGGTCTAACCGAAGTGTACTGATCGGTGAGACCGAAATCACTTTCTATGTGAAACCCTAGCATCTTGGAGTCACCAAATTGTGTCTCGGACTGACCGAAATCGCATGTTTAGACTCTGATGTTGCTTCGGTGTCACCGAGTTTGTCAAATTGGTAGCTCTGAAATGCTTTCTGCAGAAAACTAAAGTTAAGTTTTTGTCTCAATATTTTTGCAAAACAAGTTGTACTTTGTGATGCTCATCCACTCTATCACACACATCTATTCATACGGTCAGTTGCAGCTATGTCATAGGACAGTGACAGTCAGAACTGGTCTAAAGAGCAACTCCACCTCAGTGAGGGCACTAGTCCCTCTGATAGCCATGATGAGGGGAGCAGAAGCACTCCCAGCAATTTGCCTAAGGCATCTACTAAGCAAAGGAAGAAAAGAACATCTGATTCTGAGTATGAAGATTTTGTTGAGGAGGAAGTGGCCTCCAAGAAAAAACTGCTCAGGAAGGAGTATGTTGCTGCTGCCACAAAGCCAAGTCCTCAGAAGAAAGCTCCACCTAGGAGAGCTCCAATGTCTAAACCCAGAAAAGTTCCTACACAAGAGACTATGCAGTTTACCATTGAGCAATCTGATGATGACGACGCAGCTGGAGATGGAAAGAAGAAGAAGAGAGCTAGAACCACCACTTCTAGAGTGCTTGAACATCCTTCCATGAGAAGGAGTGATTGAGGGAGTCCTGGACTAGGGGGTGTTCGGATAGCCGAACTATCATCATCGGCCGGACTCCAAGACTATGAAGATACAAGATTGAAGACTTCGTCCCGTGTCCGGATGGGACTTTCCTTGGCGTGGAAGGCAAGCTTGGCGATACGGATATGTAGATCTCCTACCATTGTAACCGACTCTGTGTAACCCTAGCCCTCTCCGGTGTATATATAAACTGGATGGTTTTTAGTCCATAGGACGAACAACAATCATACCATAGGCTAGCTTCTAGGGTTTAGCCTCCTTGATCTCGTGGTAGATCTACTCTTGTAATACCCACATCGTCAATATCAATCAAGCAGGACATAGGGTTTTCTCCCCGGACAGATCTTCGTATTCGGCGGCTTTGCACTACGGGCCAATTCACTTGGCCATCTGGAGCAGATCAAAAGCTACGCCCCTGGCCGTCAGGTCAGATTTGGAAGTTTGAACTTCACGGCTGACATCCGCGGAGACTTGATCTTCGATGGATTCGAGCCACAGCCGAGCGCGCCGCACTGTCACGATGGGCATGATTTAGCTCTACAGCCGGACAGTGCCCTGGAGGCCGCACACGAGCCCGCTTCGACCCTCGATTCGGAGCCGGCTGCGCAGATCGAGGATGGGTGGCTAGACACCGCCTCGGGGGCTGCAACCTCTACAGCGATGGAGCCGAATACTGGCCTTGTCCCTTGTGAAGCTCGTGACTCCGAGGTGCCGGACTCCTCGCCGGACTCCGAACCTCCCGCAACCCCTCCAATCGAATCCGATTGGGCGCCGATCATGGAGTTCACCGCTGCGGACATCTTTCAACACGCACCTTTCAGCGACATCTTGAGTTCGCTAAAGTATCCCTCGTTATCAGGAGAGCCCTGGCCGGACTGCGGTCAGGACGGTTGGGATGCGGACGACAAAGAAATTCAAAGCCCACCCACCACCCACTTAGTAGCCATTGTTGACGATCTAACCGACATGCTAGACTTCGACTCCGAAGACATCGATGGTATGGACGACGATGCCGGAGACGACCAAGAACCAGCGCCTACTGGGCACTGGAAAACCACCTCATCATATGACATATACATGGTGGATATCCCAAAGGATGGGAATGGCGAAGGAACAGCGGAGGATGACCCCTCCAAGAAACAGGCCAAACGCCGGCGTCAGCAGCGCCGCTCTAAATCCCGCCATAGCAAGAATGGAGATTCCAGCACCGGAGATAATAATACCCCAGACAGTGCCAAAGACAACCCCCTCCAGCAAGATTCAGCACAGGAGGACGGAGAAGCCAGCCCTCATGAGAGAGCGGCAGACGAAGAGGTGGAGGATGATAATTACATGCCTCCCTCCGGAGACGAGGCAAGCCTCGACAACGACGAATTTGTCATGCCCGAGGATCCCGTCGAACAAGAGCGTTTTAAACGCAGGCTTATCGCCACGGCAAACAGCCTGAAGAAAAAGCAGCAACAGCTTAGAGCTGATCAAGATCTGCTAGCCGACAGATGGACTGAAGTCCTTGCGGCCGAAGAGCATGAGCTCGAACACCCCTCCAAAAGCTACCCCAAACGCAAGCTGCTCCCCCGATTAGAGGAGGAGGCATATAAACCTGCATCACCAGTGCACAATACGGCTGACCGACCACCTCGTGGCCGCGACAGAGAGGCCTCTAGGCCCTCCACTAGAACCGTAGCCCGGCATCGCTCGAAAAGCACAAGGCCGCAGGGGAACGCTCTGGACTTGCGAGATATATTGGAGGATAAGGCAAGACAATCAAGATCGATCTTCGGATCGCGTGGGCGCCCCATGATACGTGACGACAACCGTCGCGCCGGACACAGCAAGTCTGGCCGGGCCGAACACAGTAGACAAAGCTCTTTTGAGCTTCGTCGTGATATAGCCCAATACAGAGGCGCCGCACACCCACTATGCTTCATAGATGAAGTAATGGATCATCAAATCCCTGAAGGGTTTAAACCCGTGAATATTGAATCTTATGATGGCACAACAGACCCCGCGGTTTGGATCGAAGACTATCTACTTCATATCCACATGGCCCGCGGTGATGATCTTCACGCCATCAAATACCTCCCACTCAAGCTTAAAGGACCAGCTCGGCATTGGCTTAACAGCTTGCCAACAGAATCAATTGGGTGTTGGGAGGACCTGGAAGCCGCATTCCTTGATAACTTCCAGGGCACGTATGTGCAACCACCAGACACTGACGACCTAAGCCATATAATTTAGCAGCCAGACGAATCGGCCAGACAATTCTGGACACGATTCTTAACTAAGAAAAATCAAATCGTCGACTGTCCGGATGTGGAGGCCCTCGCGGCCTTCAAACATAACATCCGCGACGAGTGGCTTGCCTGGCACCTGGGACAGGAAAAGCTGAAATCCATGGCAGCCCTCACATCACTCATGACCCGCTTCTGCGTGGGAGAGGACAGCTGGCTAGCCCGTAGCAACAACCTCAGCAAAAATTCTGGCTGTCCGGATATCAAGGACCGCAGTGGCAGGTCGCGTCGCAACAAGAACAAATGCCGCATTAACGGCGACAATAATGAGGATACGGCAGTCAACGCCGGATTCAGAGGCTCCAAACCCGGTCAGCGGAAAAAGCCATTCAAAAGAACTACTCCGGGTCCGTCCAATTTGGACCGAATACTCGATTGCTCGTGCCAGATACACAGCACCCCCGAAAGGCCAGCTAACCACACCAACAGGGACTGTTGGGTATTCAAGCAGGCAGGCAAGCTAATTGCCGAAAACAACGACAAGGGGCTGCATAGCAATGACGAGGAAGAGACCCGACCGCCGAACAATAGAGGACAGAAGGGTTTCCCCCCACAAGTGCGGACGGTGAACATGATATACGCAATCCACATACCCAAAAGGGAGTGGAAGCGTGCACTCAGGGATGTATACGCGATGGAGCCAGTCGCCCCGAAGTTCAACCCATGGTCCTCCTGCCCGATCACTTTTGATCAAAGGGACCACCCCACCAGCATCCGCCACGGCGGATTCGCCGCATTGGTTTTAGACCCAATCATCGATGGATTTCACCTCACCAGAGTCCTGATGGACGGCGGCAGCAGCCTGAACCTGCTTTATCAGGATACAGTGCACAAAATGGGCATAGACCCCTCAAGGATTAAACCCACAAAGAGGACCTTTAAAGGCGTCATACCAGGTGTAGAGGCCAATTGTACAGGCTCAGTTACACTGGAAGTGGTCTTCGGATCCCCGGATAACTTCCGAAGCGAGGAGTTAATCTTCGACATAGTTCCGTTCCGCAGCGGCTATCATGCTCTGCTCGGACGTACCGCGTTTGCAAAGTTCAACACAGTGCCGCACTATGCATACTTCAAGATCAAGATGCCAGGCCCTCGAGGAGTCATCACGGTCAAAGGAAACACTGAACGCTCTCTCCGAACGGAGGAACATACAGCGGCTCTCGCGGCAGAAGTACAGTGCAGCCTCTTAAGGCAAATCTCGGGTCCAGCCGTTAAGCGACCGGACACGGCTAAACGCGCCCGGAGTAACCTACAACAAGACCACCTGGCATGTTCCGAGCACGCGTAGCAATGCGGCCCCAACCCCAGCCCCTGCAAAATTGCAAGACTGGTCCTTTGCGTACGCCATTATGCTCTGGAGATACCATGGGCATAGGGGGAGGGGCACGACCACGATAGGCCCAGAATGCGGCTTAACCACACCAGGGGCTCTCAAGTGTGTCGTTCTTTTTTTCTCTTTTTCTTTTTTTTTACCCACAGGACTCCATTCATCAGAGGCCCTGTCCGGCAGTAGACCTGTCGAACTCACGATGCAACAGCCAGGGAAGGAGAAAGGTTACAACGAATATCCAGGTGGTCTCCATTACGAGCATTAACTCTGTTTTATACACCATTCTGCAGCTTACCCCTGGAGGGGGACATGTTTAATAGTCCCATCCCTTGCTTACCGGACTATTTGTATCGTTCTGCCTTCACGGCAGTATTTCTTGAATAAACAATGCAGCACCTTTTTGCTTATAATTGCATTTCTTTCTTATACATATGTTCATTTATGACATGTTGCATCCGTACACTTTGGTACGGCTAAATACACCAGGGGCTTATGTTTCCCGCATCATGGTGTGATAAGTCCGAACACTTTCACAAGTGCGGCACCCCGAACTTATAGCATTATATGCATCGGCTCCGAATCATGTCTTGGGTCAATAGTTGGGTTTGCCCGGCTCCCATGTTTTGGTACCTTACGTTCCATTGTATCGGCTAAGGTAGCACTAGGAGAACCACAACGATTGCGCCCCAGTTGAGTTGGGCGAGCGCCTCAGTGGAGAAAGCTAAAACTGACCGTCATGATGAGGCGCGAGCCGGTCGCTGTTCGAGAGGGTTTTTTCGAGTCCCTAAAGACTTACGCCGCGTAGAGCGAGGAATCGGCTTTGTTCGGCCCAGGCGTGGATAGCGCCCCAAATTCGGCCTTCCGAACACTAGGGGCTTCGCCGAAATTTAAAATTATAGAATTCTATGGCTAAGTGAGAGTGTTCAAGCATTATAAGTCCGGTTGCCTCGTTCGTTGTGTTGAGCGCCTCCCTAGATGGACCAAAAAATGGGAACAAGAGTGCTCAAATTTATCCCGAACACCCCAGCACTCGTGGCATGGGGGCTGAAGCCGACGACTTGCCATCTCTCAGATTTGATAAACGGCCGCACAGAAGGTAATATTTTAAATTAACAAGCGTTGCTTAGCGCATATGAACAAAGTTTTCAGCGCACAGGATAACAAAATGCGAGTCTACTCAAATATTACATCTTTGGAGCACTCACCCGCAATAATGCGGGCACCCTTCAGGACACTTTTATAATACTTCTCGGGCGTGCGATACTCCTTGCCCGGCGGTGGCGCATCCGTCACAAGCTTCTCAGCATCCATCTTGCCCCATTGCACCTTTGCGCGGGCAAGGGCCCGACGGGCACCTTCAATACAGGCGGAGTGCTTGATGACTTCAACCCATGGACAAGCATCCACCAGCCGCCGCACCAGGCCGAAGTAGCTCCCAGGCATGGCCTCATTGGGCCATAGCCGAACTATGAGGCCCTTCATGGCCTGTTCGGCCAGGCACTCTCAAGAGCCGATGCAAGCTCGGACTCTCGAGTCTACGAGTCGCGCTCCAAACTCTCATGTTTTTCCACGAGAGCCTGGAGCTCTTGCTGTACCTGCGCCACCCGCGCCTCCTGCTTCTCTCGCTCAGTGCACTCCACGGCCGCATTACGTTCAGCCGCGGACACCGCCTCCTTCAGGGTCGCCACCTTGTTCGTGGCCCCTGCAATACCCACGTTATCCTTATCATTCTTCTTGCAACCAAAATCCTTTTCTGTAAGGTACAACTTTAATAAGGTGTTACTCACCTTCCTTGTCCTCGAGATGCTTCTTGGCACAGCCGAGCTTGTTCTCGGACCGCTCGAGGCTTTGCTTCAAAGTATTGACCTCCGCAGTCAGTGCGGCAGAGGTCAGCAGCACAGCCTGCAACCCCATATTGACATATTTTTTATGACTCATGCGTATATCTTTTTAGATCCTCAGTCCGGCTTTTCTTTCCGAACACCGAACCGAGCATCAGGGGCTACTGTCTATGCGGTATTATTTTACATATATCAAAATTCTTACCTCAAAGCCTGTTAGAAGGCTGCTGCAGGCTTCGGTCAGCCCGCTCTTGGCGAGCTGAACCTTCTGAATCACCGCACTCATGACGGTGCGGTGTTCCTCTTTGATGGAAGCGCCGTTGAGCGCCTCCAGCAAGCTATCCGGCGCCTCCGGTTGGACGGAGGCCGCCGGCGTCACGGTCTTGCCCTTCTTATGAAGGGGTCGCCCGCCGGACTCCGGAGCCACTACAGGTTCCGGTGCGGAGTCCGGTGCAAAGTCCGGGAGGTTGCCCTGCGGCACCTTCGGGGCCTCCTCCTCCTGGCGGGTCCCTTCCCGGGATCCCACCTTGGCATCATCCGCATCACGGGGGGTGGAGGCGGTCGGAAGGGAATCCATATTCGACGCACCCAAGGACCCGCTCGACGAAGCGGGAAGATCATCCTTGGGCGGACTGCAGGGTTGTATGCAGCATTAGAAAGACACCATGTGGCGAAAAGGAAAAACATGAAGTTATTCGGGAGTCCGGATACTTACGACCTCGCCAGGGGCTTGGCCCTTGAAGGCCAGTCCTCGTCGTCATCGCCGGCGTTGGCAGAGCAGTCCGGGGGAAGAGTCCTTCCCTTCTTGGACCCTTCAGCCTCCCTCGTTGGGGAGGCCTTCCTTTTCTTCCCTCCCCCCGCTGGGGGAGAGGCCTCTTTCTTCTCCTCCTCGCCTTCGTGGGAGGAGTCCGCCTCGGAGTCACCGGACGATAAGTCCGATGACACCTGAAAACGGGAACTCTTTCGAGTGCCCGTGGCCTTCTTCTTGGCCTTCTTCTCCGGCACCACGTGGGGTGCCAGAACCAGCAGCCCCGTTAAGCGGGCGTCCGCTGGGTCTTCTGGCAAAGGGGCCGGACAGTTAGTCCGCTCGGCCTTCTTCAGCCAGTCCTGTCAAAGGAGAGGGAGTTTAGATCCCGCTGTTGGTGTCAAAACCGGCGGATCTCGGGTAGGGGGTCCCGAACTGTGCGTCTAGGCGGATGGTAACAGGAGACAAGGGACACGATGTTTTACCCAGGTTCGGGCCCTCTTGATGGAGGTAAAACCCTACGTCCTGCTTGATTAATATTGATGATGTGTGTTACAAGAGTAGATCTACCACGAGATCAAGGAGGCTAAACCCTACAAGCTAGCCTATGGTATGATTGTTGTTCGTCCTATGGACTAAAGTCATCCGGTTTATATAGACACCGGAGAGGGCTAGGGTTACACAGAGTCGGTTACAATGGTAGGAGATCTACATATCCGTATCACCAAGCTTGCCTTCCACGCCAAGGAAAGTCCCATCCGGACACGGGACGAAGTCTTCAATCTTGTATCTTCATAGTCTTGGAGTCCGGCCGGTCACGATAGTTCGGCTATCCGGACACCCCCTAGTCCGGAACTCCCTCAGTAGCCCCTGAACCAGGCTTCAATGACGATGAGTCCAGCGCGCATGTTGTCTTCGGCATTGCAAGGCGGGTTCTTCCTCCGAATAATTTATAGAAGATTGTGAACATCAGGATAGTGTCCGGCTCTGCAAAAATAAATTACACGTACCACCGTAGAGAGAATAATATTACACAAGTTCAATTTGCTGACGTATTTTGTGGCGTGACGTCACACCACTACCAAGCCTTTACTCAAATCGTTTTTATTGTTCCACCTCAGCGCGTTTAGCGAAGCGGTTTCCTTGGCACGTCTTGTCGAAGCAGAGATTGTGTTCCCCTTATTCCGGGATTCCCATCAATACGGACGTGGGTAACCCAACCGTGCCCATTGCCACGCCCCCTCCATCGAAGACGGGTTCCAAACGGTCACGAGGACGGCCTTTGGTATTCTTCCTCTTTATAATGAGACCAAGGCCCGTTCTTTTCCTTCAATCCTCTATCGAATCTGCCCCTCGCCCTGAGTTCCAACACCCAGGGCTCCAGATTCGGGTACCCTCGATCTTCGACAATGTCCGGCCCCGACCTACGAGGCCGGTGGATACCCTCCTCCGTCACGGAAGAGGACGTGCTAAAGCTGAGAGACGCCAGGTACTTAACCTACGAGATTTCGCATAGGCTGCCTGCCCGAGGGCAAGTTATTCCTACTCCCGAGCTTGGCGAGAGCGTCGTGTTCGTGTCTCACCTCCGTCGGGGTTTAGGCTTCCCGACGGATCCCTTCGTGAGGGGGCTCATGTTTTACTATGGGCTGGAATTTCATGACTTGGCTCCGGAGTCCATCCTCCACATCTCATCATTCATTGTCGTTTGCGAAGCCTTCCTCCGCACTACCCCTCACTTTGGCTTGTGGCTCAAAACCTTCAACGTGGAGCCAAAGATGATTGAGGGGCGTCAGGCAGAGTGCGGCGGGGCGGTTATAAGTAAGAGGGCCGACGCTCCATGGCCCGAGGGCTCTTTTCAGGAGGAGCTCGGCTTGTGGCAACAGGAGTGGTTCTATATCACCGCTCCCAGGGGCAGCAGGCAGAGGCTGCCGCCCGTCTTCCGCTCGGGCCCTCCACAGCGGCTGACATCATGGGTCAACAAGGGGCGTGACTGGGGGCCATCCAAAGACGTTCCCCCTGTTGCAGGACCGGATTCGAGGCCTCCAAGAAAGGGAGATCAATCTGGCCATAGTGGTACAGGTTATGTTGATCCGGCGCCTACTGCCCTGCAAACGTCGCCCCCTCCGCCTGTGGAAATTTAATCCGGAGGGGCCACGAGCTCTTCAACACTTCATGGGTTTGACACCCGCGGAGATGTACAAATTGTTCTTCGAATCGCAGGAGATGCATCCGGAATTGACCGAGGATGCTGGCCTAAGCTGCAATCGCCCGGATACTCAAGTAAGTAGCCCTGTGTCCGGACACATCGTCCATTCATTTATCGTGGGTTTGCCTTTTAACCAGCTATCCCTTGGACAGGAGTGGATAGCGCAAGCAAAACTAATACGGTGTCCGGCCCCCCTCCCTGAGACCACGCAGGATCCCGTGTTAATCAAAATGTTGGAGGTTGCACCTTCGGAGGAGGGCGAAGAAGGGCACAGGGGAACTACCACCTTAGCCACGGAGGCTTTCAGTAAGGGAGGAATCGAGAGTCCCTCCTTCCAAGGGGAGAAGAGGACCGCTTCCGAAGACTCGGAGGCCAAGGCCTCAAAGCGGGGAAAGAAATCTGTACCGGAAGGTCTTGTGCCGGGAAGAGCCCCGGCCGTACTGTCTCCTCGGAGGAATCAGCCCTCTAGCGAGCCGTAAGTAAAAAGGGGGGATTTTGTAATAGTGGACATCCCTGCTTAATTTCTAAGGGTAACCGAAGTTTTCACCTTGTAGTTCGGATCTCAGCACAGCTCATCGTCGGGAGACCTTCGTCCGGAGATGATGGAGAGCGAAACGCCTCCATCTGCCGCCCCGTCGTGCGGGGCGGGCGACCCTGAGGTGTCATCACGGAGGGTCTTCCCGAGCCCGGCGGGGCCAGAGAGTTCGGCACCCATTGGAGTACGGCCGGTGGAGCTGCAGGATTTGCTCAAGAGGGCGTCTATCTCAGAAGATCACCGCACATTAATGGGTAGGGTGATTGAGAGGATCTCGTCCGCCGAAAGCGGGTTGTATGAGGCCGTCGGAAGTTTGCTGACGGGGTTTGAGGTACGCAAAAAATGACATACCTTTTGACAGTTTTGCACATGAAGTGCGCCCTGTATAGATAGTAGCCCCTGAGACTTGGTATGCTGTCAAAAGCGACAGCGTCCGAGGATCATAATCTCAGTTATAGATTGTATCCTTTCCTATGCAGGTGGCGGAACGTTCCGTGGCCAGCCGGACTGATGGATTTGCCGAGCTGAAGAGGCAACTCGACGTTGCGGATGCGGACATCTCGCTGGTCAATAAACGACTTGATGAGTCACAAGGTATGTGGTTGTTCCGCCGTCGCCTAGTAAGGGAGCTGACGCTCATTCCTTACAGTTTGTATGCTTTATGCAGATGGCGCTGCTGCTGTGGAAGACCTTCGAGCAGAACTTGCTCGGGCCAAGGAGCAAGCCAGAAAAAGCAAGGCGGCTGCCTTGAAGGCAGCGGAAGAGCTAGAAGCCGAGAAGGCTGCTCACTGCCGAAGTAGGGAGGAGATGGCCGGAATGGCCGTGAAATTAGAAGTTGCTACCGACCGCCAAGAGGTTCTTAAACGAGAACGCCGAGAGGAGCAAGAGGACCTGAAGAAGGCCAATGCCGAAGCCAAGGATGCCCGTAGTGCAATGCGGGCTATGAAAGAGGAACTGCGTCAGGTCGGAGACATTGTGGCTGGAAAGCCCTTTATGCTGCATAGGAAGTTCACGGATCTGAAGTATGCTCAGCTGGGCCGATTGTATGGTGCGGAGGATCCTTATCTGGACTTGGCAGCGAGTGCGGCGGACGCAGTCGTGCACTTCCGAAGCCAGAAGGATCACGAAATGGAAGAGCTTTTTTGGTCTCAATTCCATAGTCCGGAGCGTCCACTTCTGTTGAGTGGTTACTCATTTGTGGCCGGAAAGGCCCAAGCCGAAGAGTTATTTTGGCTTGTTGCAGCAATTCCTTGGGGCGATGCCGCGTATTGGGGCAATGAAGCAGTCGGCGTGCATAGAAGGTGCCCGGATGGCTCTTGCCCGTGGTAAGACATACTGGGCGGAGATGGATGCCACCGTTGTTGCATCCCGAGGTTCGGACAAAAGCCGATTCCCCACCGAGCACTATTTTGAGGAAGTCCTGCAGGGCGCTCGTTTAATAGAGTCGCAGTGCTCGAAAGATGTTATGTTTGAATGACATGTATGATTTCTGAGATCATGTTTATAATGCAATAGCTTTTTATACTTGTGTGTTCAAGTATTGAACTATCTCCTGTGCGGCCGTATATATATGTATAATCTGAAAGATGGCAGTCTTTGGCTTCAGCCCCCACGCACATAGTGCGGGGGCGTTTGCAAAAAGAAAAGCGCTTTTCACACTTAATCCAATGTCTTGGTCCTTTTAAGGAGGTGATAGCGTAGCAAACTAGGCAACCGGACTATAATGCTTTATCACTTTCACTTAGCCATAGGAGCTCGAATTTGGGGCTACTATATAGCCCCTGGCGGCACCGCTCTTCTCCGAACTCGGGGCGCGTATGTGCCTGACCGGGAAGCGGTCCTTCGTCAAAGCGGAGGAATTCTAAACATTCCAATGGTCGATCGAGTGGTTGACCGGTCTCTCGCTATATCATGACAGTCAGTTTTCGGCTTTCTCTACTGAGGTGCTCGCCCGGCCGAACCGGGGCACAATCGCAGTAGTTCTCCTGGTGCCGCGTTAGCCGATGATACGGAACGTAAGGCAGCAAAACACAGGAGCCGGGCAAACCCAACATTTGACCAAAGACATGATTCGGAGCTGATGCATATAAGGCCTAACTCGAGACGCCGAACACTCCCTGAGGTGTTCGGTCTTTATGATACCGGGCAGAACAATGCCCTAAGCCCCTAGTGTCCAGGTACAGGCGGGAACTTCTGGCGCGGCCGATGCCAAAACGCCAGCCTCCTCCTCGGCTATGGTAGGAAACCGGGGGATGTGTATCAACAAGAGATAGTAAGAAAGGTTTACGCAGGGTCTTAATCTGAAAAGAATCCTTGCAACGGGTCCCTGCTGCACGTTTGCGCCTATGTCTCCGTTGTGCTGTATCCTGGACGGGTGTAGCACGTGCTTCATCTGTAAAAGAGAAGGGCTTAGTTTCTAAGAGATATCGTGCAAAGGTTGTATTAAAATAAAGTATAATTTGGAAGATGAAGAAAGTTGAGCGTTATTGGCTCTCATCATTTATACGCGCGGCCCCTTATAAAGGGGGTATGCTGCTAGGAAGCCCCTTGTTTGTTTATGCCGGACTCGCCTAACCGTGTCCGGGGTCTGAATGACCTGTTTTTAGGGGCCTTGACCTGCAAGGTCGGAGTGGCCGTTAAGGCAGCCCCACGCTCTCCGTGGTCGAGGAACACTCTGAGTTACTCTTTTAATGAGATTATGCCGCGTGGACCGGGCATTGTAAGTATAAGAGACGTGTAATGTGGTATTGCGTTAAAGCGGGCGAAAGCTTCGCGCCCCAGTAGTGCTTAAGGGCTACTGTTAAATGGGGCGATGGAGAGTGACTTTTCACGACGGAGGTTGTCGGATGAACCGAACACAACCTCTAGTGGTACAGAGCCTTTATGATAGGCTTAAATGACTGGCGTCACTCCTTTGAAGGAAGTGCTGCTATGGCAAATTTTGGTAGGGTCTATCCCCATTCTGCGGACGGTGTCCTGGTATGGCAGGTGCCGCGCTGTGCTTTCGTGTTATCACATGAAGTGAGTTCACTATTTTGACTTCTAGTGGGAAAGCCTTCTGTTTTCCGGAGAGCTGCTTTTGGGGTTCGTCACTTTCGCTTGGTGTGTCGAGCCCCTTGTGTTCGGCGTTAAGTCGGCCGGACTGCTTGAAGACCCAACAATCTCTGTGGGTATGGTTTGCAGGCTTCCCAGAGGTACCATGTATTTGACATAGCCTATCCAGAATCTTGTTTAGGTTGGATAGCTCGTCACTGTTGTCCTTGAGGGGCAGTGTTTTGTTGTTCGGCCGAGAGCTTTTGAATCCGGTGTTGACCGCCGAACTATTTGGGCCATTTTCCTTATTCCGGCGCTGATCTTTTCTGCATCGTGATTTCCCATTTCCATCCCTGATTTCGGATGTACTCGGGTCGCTGGTGCTGCATCTAGCCAGCCAGCTGTCTTCCCCTGCGCAAAAGCGGGTCATGAGGCTTGTTAGTGCGGCCATTGTTCTTGGTTTTTCCTGGCCGAGGTGTCTGGCGAGCCATTCGTCTCAGACGTTGTGTTTAAAGGCTGCTAAGGCTTCGGCGTCCGGACAGTCTACTATTTGGTTCTTTTTAGTGAGGAACCTGTTCCAGAATTTGCGTGCTGACTCTCCGGGCTGTTGAGTTATGTGACTTAAATCGTCTGCATCCGGAGGCCAGACATAAGTCCCCTGAAAATTTGCTCGAAACGCATCCTCAAGCTCTTCCCAACTTCCAATGGTATTTTCTGGGAGGCTTTTAAGCCAATGCCGAGCTGGCCCTTTGAGCTTGAGGGGTAGGTATTTTATGGCATGGAGATCGTCTCCTCTGGCCATATGTATGTGTAGGATGTAATCCTCAATCCAGACTCCGGGGTCTGTTGTTCCGTCATATGCCTCTATGTTTACGGGTTTGAATCCCGCTGGAAATCCATGATCCAGTACCTCGTCAGTGAAACATAGTGGGTGTGCGGCGCCCCTGTATTTGGGTGTGCCGTTGTCTTCAAATGCTCGGCGGGTTATGTTGCTTCCTGGAGTCTTCTTTTTTGGCCCATAGATAGATCTGACTGGGTCGTCCTTTTTCCGAGGATCTTTATGCTTATCGTGTGCCTGCTTGTGTGCGGTGCCCCTTGTTGCTCTTGGCCTGTCATCTGGTCGTCTATCTGGCCAGGCGGCTTCTTTCTTTTTTGACTGCGGGGGCTCTAAGGCCTCCTTGTCAAATTCGGGCAACAGCTTGCGCTTTGGGTAGCTCTTTGTCTGGTGGCTAGCGCCATGTTTATCTGCGGTGTTGAGTACTTTGCTCCATCTCATTCTGAGTGCGTCCTCCGCTGTTTTGAGCTTCCGCTTTTGCTTCTTCAAACTTCTTGCAGTGGCGACGAGCCTTTTATGAAGGTTCGTATGCTCTGGTGATGTGAGATAGTCTTCGCCGGGGATGAGTTGCTTGTCCAGTTCATCATGTCCGGCTGGCTGCTTGGTGACATGTGCGTCGTCCACTGCTTCGCCCTGCTCTAGGGCCGGGTCCGTATGGGTGCCGTTTTTATCGAGGCCGGTCTTCGGGCGGCGCTTGCGTCGCCGTTTTGGTTGTTTGTTGGGGGAGTTGTCCTTCGCCACGTCCCGTTTTTCCTCATTATCGCTTCCTTTTGGTGTATCCACCATGTATACGTCGTGAGTTGGGGTGGCTTTCCCGTGCCCAGTAGGCGCTGGTTCTTGGTCGTCTCCGGCATTGTCATCCATACCGTCGATGTCTTCGGAGTCATAGTTTAGCATGTCAGTTAGATCGTCGACAGTGGCTACTAATTGGGTGGTGGGTGGGCTTTGAATTTCTTCATCATCCGCATCCCAACTGTCCTGGCCGCAGTCCAGCCAGGGCTCTCCTGATAACGAGAGATACTTTAGCGAACTCAAGATGTCGCCAAAAGGTGAGCGTTGAAAGATGTCCGCTGCGGTGAACTCCATGATCGGCGCCCAATCGGATTCGATCGGAGGGGGCGCGGGAGGTTTGGAGTCCGGCGAGGAGTCCGGCACCTCGGAGTCACGAGCTTTATGAGGGACAAGGTCAGTGTTCGGCTCTATCACCGTAGAGGTTGCAGCCCCCGAGGCGGTGTCTAGCCATCCGTCCTCGATCTGCGCAGCCGGCTCCGAATTGAAGATCGGAGCGGGTTCAAGTGCGGCCTCCAGGGTACTGTCCGGCTGCAGAGCTAAATCATGCTCGCCGTGACAGTGCGGCACGCTCGGCTGTGGCTCGAATCCATCGAGGATCAAGTCCCCGCGGATGTCAACCGTGAAGTTCAAACTTCCAAATCTGACCTGACGGCCAGGGGCGTAGCTTTCGATCTGCTCCAGTTGGCCAAGCGAATTGGCCCGCAGTGTGAAGCCGCCGAATATGAAGATCTGTCCGGGGAGGAAGGTCTCACCCTAGACTGTGTTGTTGATGGTGATCAAAGAAGCCATCGAGCCTATCGGTGACGACACAGAGGAACTCTCAATGAAAGCACCAATGTCGGTGTCAAAACCGGCGGATCTCGGGTAGGGGGTCCCGAACTATGCGTCTAGGCGGATGTAATAGGAGACAAGGGACACGATGTTTTACCCAGGTTCAGGCCCTCTTGATGGAGGTAAAACCCTACGTCCTGCTTGATTAATATTGATGATGTGTGTTACAAGAGTAGATCTACCACGAGAGCAAGGAGGCTAAACCCTAGAAGCTAGCCTATGGTATGATTGTTGTTCGTCCTATGGACTAAATCCATCCGGTTTATATAGACACCGGAGAGGGCTAGGGTTACACAGAGTCGGTTACAATGGTAGGAGATCTACATATCCGTATCGCCAAGCTTGCCTTCCACGCCAAGGAAAGTCCCATCCGGACACGGGGCGAAGTCTTCAATCTTGTATCTTCATAGTCTTGGAGTCCGGCCGATCACGATAGTTCGGCTATCCGGACACCCCCTAGTCCGGAACTCCCTCACCCGCATAGAGTCAAACTATGGAAAACAAGTATCCGGTAAAGGGTAAAATCGCTTACCTCGCTAGCCGTCGCTGCGAGCTGAATCCGCGATCTTCGGTAGCGGATGCGGGAGCCTCGGTGCCCTTAAACAGCACCCTCCAGGCCTCTTTGTACGTAGTGTCGAAGAGCCTGCTCAAAGTCTGGTGCTGCACCGAATCGAACTCCCACATATTGAAGTCCCGTTACTGGCACGGGAGAATCCGGCGGATGAGCATGACCTGGACTATGTTGACAAGCTTGAGCTTCTTGTTCACTAGCTTTTGGATGCAGGCTTGAAGTCCGGTCAGCTCCTCCGAATCACCCCATGTCCGGACACTCTCTTTCTAGGAGGTGAGCCATATGGGGATGCCAGATCTGAATTCGTGGGCCGCTGCCCATTCAGGGTCACGCGGCTCGTTGATGTAGAACCACCCCGATTGCCACCCCTTAATGGTTTCCACGAAGGTGCCCTCGAGCCAAGTAACGTTGGGCATCCTGCCCACCATGGCGCCTCCGCACTCCGCTTGGCTGCCCTTCACAACCTTCGGCTTGACACTGAAGGTCTTGAGCCACAAGCTGAAGTGGGGCTGGATGTATAGGAAGGCCTCACACACGACGATAAACACCGAGATGTTGAGGATGAAATTCGGGGCCAGATCATGGAAATCCAGGCCGTAGTAGAACATGAGCCCTCGGACAAAGGGATGGAGTGGGAAGCCCAGTCCATGGAGGAAATGGGAAAGGAATACTACCCTCTCATGGGGCCTGGGTGTGGGGATGAGCTCCCCCTCGCCGGGGAGCCGGTGCGCGATGTCGCTGGACAGATATCCGGCGCTGCGCAGCTTCTTGATGTGCCCCTCCGTAATGGAGGAGGCCATCCACTTGCCTCCCGCTCCGGACATAGTTGGAGAAGGTTGAGGTGATATGTGCGGACTTGGGCGCTGGAGCTCGAGTTCGCGGAGATGGATAAGCAAAGGAGGAAGAAGGCGTAGGTAAAAGGGTGGATCTTTATCCCCTTATATGGGCGGACGAGACCATGCGTCCCCACCGGCCTGATAAAACTTGCTTATCTCCCAAGCGCCGCAATCAATGGCGCGGTTGGGTTACCCACGTCCGTATTGATGGGAATCTCGGAATAAGGGGAACACGATCTCTGCTTCAACAAGACGTGCCAAGGAAACCGCTTCGCTAAACGCGCTGAGGTGGTACAATAAAAACGATTCGAGTAAAGGCTTGGTTGTGGTGTGACGTCATGCCACAAAATACGTCAGCAGATTGAACTTGTGTAAATATTATTCTCTCTACGGTGGTATGTGGAATTTATTTTGCAGAGCCGGACAATATCCTGGTGTTCACAATCTTCTATAAATTATTCGGAGGAGGAACCCGCCTTGCAATGCCGAAGACAATATGCGCGCCGGACTCGTCGTCATTGAAGCCTGGTTCAGGGGCTACTGAGGGAGTCCTGCACTAGGGGGTGTCCGGATAGCCGAACTATCATCATCGGCCGGACTCCAAGACTATGAAGATACAAGATTGAAGACTTTGTCCCGTGTCCGGATGGGACTTTCCTTGGCGTGGAAGGCAAGCTTGGCGATATGGATATGTAGATCTCTGAAGAAAATATGCCCTAGAGGCAATAATAAAGTTATTATTTATTTCTTTATATCATGATAAATGTTTATTATTCATGCTAGAATTGTATTAACCGGAAACATAATACATGTGTGAATACATAGACAAACATAGTGTCACTAGTATGCCTCTACTTGACTAGCTCGTTTATCAAAGATGGTTATGTTTCCTAGCCATGGACAAAAGAGTTGTCATATGATTAACGGGTCACATCATTGGGAGAATGATGTGATTGACTTGACCCATTCCGTTAGCTTAGCATTTGATCGTTTAGTATGTTGCTATTGCTTTCTTCATGACTTATACATGTTCCTGTAACTATGAGATTATGCAACTCCCGTTTACCGGAGAAACACTTTGGGTGCTACCAAACGTCACAACGTAACTGGGTGATTATAAAGGAGTACTACAGGTGTCTCCAAAGGTACATGTTGGGTTGGCGTATTTCGAGATTAGGTTTTGTCACTCCGATTGTCGGAGAGGTATCTCTGGGCCCTCTCGGTAATGCACATCACTATAAGCCTTGCAAGCAATGTCGCTAATGAGTTAGTTATGGAATGATGCATTACATAACGAGTAAAGAGACTTGCAGGTAACGAGATTGAACTAGGTATTAGATACCGACGATCGAATCTCGGGCAAGTAACATACCGATGACAAAGGGAACAAAGTATGTTGTTATGCGGTTTGACCGATAAAGATCTTCGTAGAATATGTAGGAGCCAATATGGGCATCCAGGTTCCGCTATTGGTTATTGACCAAGAATAGTTCTAGGTCATGTCTACATAGTTCTTGAACCCATAGGATCCGCGCGCTTAAAGTTTCGATGACAGTTATATTATGAGTTTATGAGTTTTGATGTACCGAAGGAGTTCGGAGTCCCGGATGAGATCGGGGACATGACGAGGAGTCTCAAAATGGTCGAGACGTAAAGATCGATATATTGGACGACTATATTCGGAGTTCGGAAAGGTTCCGAGTGATTCGGGTATTTTTGGGAGTACCGGAGAGTTACGGGAATTCGCCGGGGAGTATATGGGCCTTATTGGGCCATACGGGAATAGAGGAGAGAGGCCAAAAGGAAGGAGGCCTGCGCCCCCCCTCTCGTCCGAATTGGACAAGGGGCGCAGCCCCCCTTTCCTTCTTCCTCTCCCCCTCTTTCCCCTTCTCCTACTCCAACAAGGGAGGTGGAATCCTACTAGGACTAGGGAGTCCTAGTAGGACTCCACACTTGGCGCGCCCCCTCCTAGGGCCGGCCTCCTCCCCCCTTGCTCCTTTATATACGAGGGCAGGGGGGCACCCCATGACACACAAGTTGATCTACGGATCATTCCTTAGCCGTGTGCGGTGCCCCCCTCCACCATATTCCACCTCGGTAATATCGTCGCGGAGTTTAGGCGAAGCCCTGCGCCGGTAGAGCATCATCATCGTCACCACGCCGTTGTGCTGGCGGAAATCATCCCCGAAGCTTTGCTGGATCAGAGCCCGGGGATCATCATCGAGCTGAACGTGTGCTGAACTCGGAGGTGCCGTACGTTCGATACTTGGATCGGTCAGATCGTGAAGACGTACGACTACATCAACCGCGTTGTCATAACGCTTCCGCTTACGGTCTACGAGGGTACGTGGACAACACTCTCCCCTCTCGTTGCTATGCCATCACCATGATCTTGCGTGTACGTAGGAATTTTTTTGAAATTACTATGTTTCCCCAACAATGGTATCAAAGCCTAGGTTTTATGCGTTGATGTTATATGCACGAGTAGAACACAAGTGAGTTGTGGGCGATACAAGTCATACTGCTTACCAGCATGTCATACTTTGGTTCGGCGGTATTGTGAGATGAAGCGGCCCGGACCGACATTACGCGTACGCTTACGCGAGACTGGTTTCACCGTTACGAGCACTTGTGCTTAAAGGTGGCTGGCGGGTGTCTGTCTCTCTCACTTTAGCTGAATCGAGTGTGGCTACGCCCGGTCCTTGCGAAGGTTAAAACAACACTAACTTGACGAACTATCGTTGTGGTTTTGATGCGTAGGTAAGAACGGTTCTTGCTAAGCCCGTAGCAGCCACGTAAAATTTGCAACAACAAAGTAGAGGACGTCTAACTTGTTTTTGCAGGGCATGTTGTCATGTGATACGGTCAAGACGTGATGCTATATTTTATTGTATGAGATAATCATGTTTTGTAACCGAAGTTATCGGCAACTGGCAGGAGCCATATGGTTGTCGCTTTATTGTATGAAATGCAAACGCCCTGTAATTGCTTTACTTTATCACTAAGCGGTAGCGACATTCGTAGAAGCAATAGATGGCGTAACGACAACGATGCTATGATGGAGATCAAGGTGTCACGCCGGTGATGATGGTGATCACGAAGGTGCTTCGAAGATGGAGATCACAAGCACAAGATGATGATGGCCATATCATATCACTTATATTGATTGCATGTGATGTTTATCCTTTATGCATCTTATCTTGCTTTGATTGACGGTAGCATTTTAAGATGATCTCTCACTAATTATCAAGAAGTGTTCTCCCTGAGTATGCACCGTTGCGAAAGTTCTTCGTGCTGAGACACCACGTGATGATCGGGTGTGATAGGCTCTACGTTCAAATACAACGGGTGCAAAACAGTTGCACACGTAGAATACTCGGGTTAAACTTGACGAGCCTAGCATATACAGATATGGCCTCGGAACACGGAGACCGAAAGGTCGAGCGTGAATCATATAGTAGATATGATCAACATAATGATGTTCACCATTGAAACTACTCCATCTCACGTGATGATCGGACATTGTTTAGTTGATTTGGATCACGTGGTCACTTAGATAACTAGAGAGATGTCTGTCTAAGTGGGAGTTCTTAAGTAATATGATTAATTGAACTTAAATTTATCATGAACTTAGTCAAGGTAGTATTTTGCAAATTATGTTGTAGATCAATAGCTCGCGTTGTTGCTTTCATATGTTTATTTTGATATGTTCCTAGAGAAAATTGTGTTGAAAGATGTTAGTAGCAATGATGCGGATTGGATCCGTGATCTGAGGTTTATCCTCATTGCTGCACAGAAGAATTATGTCCTTAATGCACCGCTAGGTGACAGACCTATTGCAGGAGCAGATGCAGACGTTATGAACGTTTGGCTAGCTCAATATGATGACTACTAGATAGTTTAGTGCACCATGCTTAACGGCTTAGAATCAGGACTTCAAAGACGTTTTGAACGTCATGGACCATATGAGATGTTCCAGGAGTTGAAGTTAATATTTCAAGCAAATACCCGAGTTGAGAGATATGAAGTCTCCAACAAGTTCTATAGCTAAAAGATGGAGGAGAATCGCTCAACTAGTGAGCATGTGCTCAGATTGTCTGGGTACTTCAGTTGCTTGAATCAAGTGGGAGTTAATCTTCCAGATAAGATAGTGATTGACAGAATTCTCTACTCACCATCACTAAGTTACTAGAACTTCGTGATGAACTATAGTATGCAAGGGATGACGAAAACGATTCCTGAGCTCTTCATGATGCTGAAATCGACGAAGGTAGAAATCAAGAAAATAGCATCAAGTGTTGATGATTGACAAGACCACTAGTTTCAAGAAAAGGGCAAAGGGAAAGAAAGGGAACTTCAAGCAGAATGGCAAGCAAGTTGTCACTCCCACGAAGAAGCCCAAAGGTGAACCAAAGCCTGAAACTGAGTGCTTACACTGCAAAGGAAATGGTCACTGGAAATGGAAATACCCTGAATATTTGGTGGATAAGAAGGATGGCAAAGTGAACAAGGGTATATTTGATATACATGTTATTGATGTGTACTTTACTAGTGTTTATAGTAGCCCCTGAGTATTTGATACTTGTTCGGTTGCTAAATATTAGTAACTCGAAACAGGAGTTATAGAATAAACAGAGACTAGTTGAAGGGGAAGTGACGATGAGTGTTGGAAGTGGTTCCAAGATTGATATGATCATCATCGCACACTCCCTATACTTTCGGGATTAGTGCTAAACCTAAATAAATGTTATTTGGTGTTTGCGTTGAGCATGAATATGATTTGATCATGTTTATTGCAAAACGGTTATTCATTTAAAGTCAAAGAATAATTGTTGTTCTGTTTACATGAATAAAATCTTCGATGGTCATACACCCAATGAAAATAGTTTGTTGGATCTCGATCATAGTGATACACATATTCATAATATTGATGCCAAAAGATGCAAAGTTAATAATGATAGTGCAACTTATTTGTGGCACTGCCGTTTGGGTCATATCGGTGTAAAGCGCATGAAGAAACTCCATAAAGATGGATTTTCGGAATCACTTGGTTATGAATCATTTGATGCTTGCGAACCGTGCCTTTTGGGCAATATGACTAAAACTCCGTTCTCCGGAACAATGGAACGAGCTACTGACTTATTGGAAATAATACATACCGATGTATGCCATCCAATGAGTGTTGATGCTCATGGCAAGTATCGTTATTTTCTGACCTTCACAAGATGATTTGAGCAGATATAGGTATATCTACTTGATGAAACATAAGTATGAAATAATTGAAAGGTTCAAAGAATTTCAGAGTGAAGTAGAAAAATCATCGTAACAAGAAAATAAAGTTTCTGCGATCTGATCGCGGAGACGAATATTTGAGTTATGAGTTTGGTCTTTAATTAAAACAATGTGGAATAGTTTCACAGCTCACGCCACCTGGAACACCACAACGTTATGGTGTGTCCGAACATCGTAACCGCACTTTATTGGATATAGTGCGATCTATGATGTTTCTTATTTATTTACCATTATCATTTTGGGGTTATGCATTAGAGACAGTTGCATTCACGTTAAAAGGGCACCATCTAAATCCGTTGAGACGACACCATATGAACTATGGTTTAGCAGTAAACCTAAGCTGTCGTTTCTTAAATTTGGAGTTGCGATGCTTATATGAAAAAGGTTTTCAACCTGATAAGCTCGAACCCAAATCGGAGAAGAGCGTCTTCATAGAATACCCAAAGGAAAACTGTTGGGTACTCCTTCTATCACAGATCCAAAGGCAAAACATTCATTGCTAAGAATGGATCCTTTCTAGAGAAGGAGTTTCTCTCGAAATAAGTGAGTGGGAGGAAAGTAGAACTTGGTGAGGTAATTGTACCTTCTCCCTTATTGGAAAGTAGTTCATCACAGAAATCAATTCCAGTGATTCCTACACCAATTAGTGAGGAAGTTAATGATGATGATCATGAAACTTCAGATCAAGTTGCTACCAAACCTCGTAGGTCTTCCAGAGTAAGATCCGCACCAGAGTGGTACGGTAATCATGTTCTGGAAGTCATGTTACTAGACCATGATGAACCTACAAACTACGAGGAAGCGATGATGATCCCAGATTCCACGAAATGGCTTGAGGCCATAAAATCTGAGATATGATCCATGTATGAGAACAAAGTATGGACTTTGATTGACTTGCTCGATGATCAGCAAGCCATGTTAAATAAATGGATCTTCAAGAGGAAGACGGACACTGATAGTAGTGTTACTATCTACTAAGCTCGACTTGTTGCGAAATGTTTTCAACAAGTTCAAGGTGTTGAATACGATGAGATTTTCTCACTCGTATCGAAGCTTAAGTCTGTCTGAATCATGTTAGCAATTGCCACATTTTATGAAATCTGGCAAATGGATGTCAAAAGTGCATTCCTTAATGGATTTATTAAAGAAGAGTTGTATATGATGTAACCAGAGAGTGTTTGTCAATCCTAAAGATGCTAACAAAGTGTGCAAGCTCCAGCAATCCATCAATGGACTGGTGCAAGCATCTCGGAGTTGGAATATACGCTTTGATGAGTTGATCAAAGCATATGGTTTTATACAGACTTTTGGAAAGACCTGTATTTACAAGAAAGTGAGTGGGAGCACTACAACATTTCTGATAAGTATATGTGAATGACATATTATTAATTGGAAATGATGTAGAATTTTCTGGAAAGCATAAAGGAGTGTTTGAAAGGAGTTTTTCAAAGAAAGACCTCGGTGGAGCTGCTTACACATTGAGCATCAAGATCTATATAGATAGATCAAGACGCTTGATAAGTTTTTCAATGAGTACATACCTTGATAAATTTTTTGAAGTAGTTCAAAATGGAACAGTCAAAGAAAGAGTTCTTGCCTGTGTTGCAAGGTGTGAAGTTGAGTAAGACTCAAAACCCGACTATGGCAGAAAATAGAAAGAGAATGAAAAGTCATTCCCTATGCCTCAGTCATAGGTTCTATAAAGTATGCTATGCTGTGAACCATACCTATTGTATACCTTGCTCTGTGTTCGTCAAAGGAATACAATTTTGATCTAATAGTAGATCACTGGACAGCGGTCAAGAATATCCTTAGTGAGGACCAAGGAAATACTTCTCAATTATGGAGGTGATAAAAGAGCCCGTCGTAAAAAGTTACATCGGTGCAAGCTTTTAAACCGATCCAGATGACTCTAAGTCTCAATCTGGATACATATTGAAAGTGGGAGCAATTAGCTAGAGTAGCTCCATGCAGAGCATTGTAGACATAGAATATTTGCAAAATACATACGGCTCTGAATGTGACAGACCCGTAGACTAAACTTCTCTCACGAGCAAAACATGATCATACCTTAGTACTCTTTGGGTGTTAATCACATAGCGATGTGAACTAGATTATTGACTCTAGTAAACCCTTTGGGTGTTGATCACATGACGATGTGAACTATGGGTGTTAATCATATACAGATATGAATATTGGTGTTAAATCACATGATGATGTGAACTAGATTATTGACTCTAGTGCAAGTGGGAGACTGAAGGAAATATGCCCTAGAGGCAATAATAAAGTTATTATTTATTTCCTTATATCATGATAAATGTTTATTATTCATGCTAGAATTGTATTAACCGGAAACATAATACATGTGTGAATACATAGACAAACATAGTGTCACTAGTATGCCTCTACTTGACTAGCTCGTTTATCAAAGATGGTTATGTTTCCTAGCCATGGACAAAAGAGTTGTCATTTGATTAACTGGGTCACATCATTGGGAGAATGATGTGATTGACTTGACCCATTCCGTTAGCTTAGCACTTGATCGTTTAGTATGTTGCTATTGCTTTCTTCATGACTTATACATGTTCCTGTAACTATGAGATTATGCAACTCCCGTTTACCGGAGGAACACTTTGGGTGCTACCAAATGTCACAACGTAACTGGGTGATTATAAAGGAGTACTACAGGTGTCTCCAAAGGTACATGTTGGGTTGGCGTATTTCGAGATTAGGTTTTGTCACTCCGATTGTCGGAGAGGTATCTCTGGGCCCTCTCGGTAATGCACATCACTATAAGCCTTGCAAGCAATGTAGCTAATGAGTTAGTTATGGAATGATGCATTACATAACGAGTAAAGAGACTTGCAGGTAACGAGATTGAACTAGGTATTAGATACCGACGATCGAATCTCGGGCAAGTAACATACCGATGACAAAGGGAACAAAGTATGTTGTTATGCGGTTTGACCGATAAAGATCTTCGTAGAATATGTAGGAGCCAATATGGGCATCCAGGTTCCGCTATTGGTTATTGACCAAGAATAGTTCTAGGTCATGTCTACATAGTTCTTGAACCCATAGGATCCGCGCGCTTAAAGTTTCGATGACAGTTATATTATGAGTTTATGAGTTTTGATGTACCGAAGGAGTTCGGAGTCCCGGATGAGATCGGGGACATGACGAGGAGTCTCAAAATGGTCGAGACGTAAAGATCGATATATTGGACGACTATATTCGGAGTTCGGAAAGGTTCCGAGTGATTCGGGTATTTTTGGGAGTACCGGAGAGTTACGGGAATTCGCCGGGGAGTATATGGGCCTTATTGGGCCATACGGGAATAGAGGAGAGAGGCCAAAAGGAAGGAGGCCTGCGCCCCCCCTCTCGTCCGAATTGGACAAGGGGCGCAGCCCCCCTTTCCTTCTTCCTCTCCCCCTCTTTCCCCTTCTCCTACTCCAACAAGGGAGGTGGAATCCTACTAGGACTAGGGAGTCCTAGTAGGACTCCACACTTGGCGCGCCCCCTCCTAGGGCCGGCCTCCTCCCCCCTTGCTCCTTTATATACGGGGGCAGGGGGGCACCCCATGACACACAAGTTGATCTACGGATCGTTCCTTAGCTGTGTGCGGTGCCCCCCTCCACCATATTCCACCTCGGTCATATCGTCGCGGAGTTTAGGCGAAGCCCTGCGCCGGTAGAGCATCATCATCGTCACCACGCCGTCGTGCTGACGGAACTCATCCCCGAAGCTTTGCTGGATCGGAGCACGGGGATCGTCATCGAGCTGAACGTGTGCTGAACTCGGAGGTGCCGTACGTTCGGTACTTGGATCGGTCGGATCGTGAAGACGTACGACTACATCAACCGCGTTGTCATAACGCTTCCGCTTACGGTCTACAAGGGTACGTGGACAACACTCTCCCCTCTCGTTGCTATGCCATCACCATGATCTTGCATGTACGTAGGAATTTTTTTGAAATTACTACGTTTCCCCAACAATCTCCTACCATTGTAACCAACTCTGTGTAACCCTAGCCCTCTCCGGTGTCTATATAAACCAGATGGTTTTTAGTCCATAGGATGAACAACAATCATACCATAGGCTAGATTCTAGGGTTTAGCCTCCTTGATCTCGTGGTAGATCTACTCTTGTAATACCCACATCATCAATATCAATCAAGCAGGACGTAGGGTTTTACCTCCATCAAGAGGGCCCAAACCTGGGTAAAACGTCGTGTCCCTTGTCTCCTGTTACCATCCGCCTATACGCACAGTTCGGGACCCCCTACCCGAGATCCGCCGGTTTTGACACCGACAGTGATGATGAAGATGAGGAGGAGGAGGAGCATGTTGCACCTCCTGCCAAGACTCAGAAGCTGATGGCAGATGCCATCAAGACTGGGGCTACTCCTTCTAAGCCCAAGTCTGCCCCCAAGCCTCCAGCTCAAGCTCAAGCCCCAAGACAACTACACTAAAGAGATCAAAGGAATATATCTACTGTTGAAAAGAACAAGGCCCCAGTGCCTGAAGCTCAAGAAGAAGAAGAGCCGCTAGTGCTAAGAAAGCTCAAGCCCAAGATTCCAGACCACAATGATGCTTATCTTGTGGCAGAGAACATGAAGTTGAGAAAGGATCATGGTCTGAGACTGTGGAGACAGACATATCCATATGCTATCAGGAGAAGGACTGTTGTGGACTATTGCTTTCACACCAAGGAACAGTAGGATTTCTATGAGATTGTTCTTTTGGACAAGAAACCCATTTCGTGTGATATGTAATGGGTAGACTGGAAATATATTGATGATAATGAAGACTATTTTCCAAGTGTGCATGAGAGCTTTAGAATGAATGGATTAGATACATTTGTTGGTCAGAAGCTGACTAAATGGAACGATGAGATGATAATACAATTCTACTCCACAGCTCACTTCTACCCCGATGGTAAGATTGTGTGGATGACAGAAGGAACCAGATATCAGTCAACAATCTCAAAATGGGCCAAGTTGATCAATGCCCCCAAGGAAGAGGATAATGACATGGCAAGCCTAGGAAGGATCACAACTCCATTGCTAACATGTACAAGCCAATTCCTGATAAAGCCTTGGAGACTCACAAGCTTGGATCTAAACTATCTGCTTGCTGGCTTGACCACAATGAACACCATCTTGAGGCACACTCTATCGCCCAAGTCAGGAGATCATAGGATGATTCATGGTCACTCCATCAACCTGCTTCACTTGTTTGATGTTCCTCAAAAATTCAAGGTGATGAGCTTGATAGTAGAGACTGTGAAGAGAATAGCTACAGACCATAAGAGATATTGTGGATATGCCCCTCACATTCGAATGTTGATCAATTCCAAGATGGGAACTGGGACATATATACTAGACAAAGAGCATGATCCCACGAGGCCAGACTTTGAGGACAATGAGGTTGTCATGGATGATTCACATCCTACTTGTGTAGATGCCCAGGAGAAGATAGAAAAGGCAAAGGCTGCAAAAGCAGCAGAGACAGCAAGTGGCCCAGATGCTTCAGTTGCCAATCTCAAGATCAAGCAAGATCAACTCAGTTATCTGCTTGAGGCCGCCATGAGGATTGAGAAGAGCTTGGCCACCTTGACTCAAAACCAGGAAAGTCTTGAGAGGATCATTGAGACTAAGCTTCATGATCTAGATGAGAAGGTCACTGAGATTCAAACCACTATGGGGAAGCTTCAAGTGGATGCTGAGGACAATAATGATAGACGCATGACAGACACATTCCAGAGAGTGCCAAGGGCACAAAGATCATCAGTTGCACTAGTTCTGAGAGACTCCAGGACTACACCTTCAGCACCTGCAGCCACTGCCACAGTTGTACCTCCAGTGTCAACTCCTCCAGCTCTACTGACTTCTTCAGAGGCATTTGCAGATGCCCTTCTCTCCATACAGTATACGCACACTGGAGCAATGAGCCAGAAGACCCCTTCAGGAGCTCCCGGAGATCGTGACTAGAGTTTCGTATAGCACTATACGTTTCTGAACTTTTTGGTAACTTGTTGCCAAAGGGGGAGAAAGTGTATAGATCATAGGCTTTGAGAGAGAGAGAGAGGAGAGAGAGGAGAGAGAGAGAGAGAGAGCCTCTTGCTTTTTTGTTGGTTTCATTTGCCACTCTTGCTACTTTGGTCGTCTGGTTGTTTGATTCCTATTCTACATTGTATGCTACACTCGTGAGATACTTATGTGGTCATGTGTTTGATCACACTATGTTTAATGTGTGCTTGTATGCAAGCTCTTGCTTATCACATACTTCTCAAAGCGATGATGTATTTCATTCATATTATCATTTGTCGAAGTTTTGATCTATATGCTGTCATCAATTACCAAAAAGGAGGAGATTGGAATTGGAACTAATCCCCGGGTGGTTTTGGTAATTCATAACAACATATAGCTCATTGAACTAACATCCATTCAAGTTCAATATTTCAGATAGTTCAATGAATGGCATGGCATGGACTAGAGATACGGACACCTCAAAATGCTAAGGACACATATTGGCAAAAGCTCAAGACTCTTCATTTTATATTTTAGTGATCCAAGATCACATTGAGTCCATAGGAAAGCCAATACTATTAAAAGGGGATGAGGTGTTGCTTAATGGTCTACTTGCTCAAAATGCTTAGTGATATTGCTCCATATCCCTCAACTACTTTCTCATTTCCAAATATGTCCAAAACTAAAAGTTAAACTCGACCCCACCAAAATCTCCTATTCGGCGCCACCGAGTTCATTTAACATAGCCACTGCCAGAAACCCTAACAGATCGGTCACACCGATATGGATCTTGGTCTCACCGAGATGGCCTTGCAACCTCCCTGTGACTTTTGCACTCTTTCGGTCTCATCGAGTCAGTGCAATCGGTCACACCGAGTTAGCTTGACATTCGCTCTGTTGTCCTATTGCTTCACTTCGGTCTCACCGATTTGATGTAATCGGCGCCACCAAGTTGACGTTTGCCCTAAGTGGCTAAGCCCTAGCACATCGGTTACACCAAGTTGTTCCAGTCGGTCCCACCAAGATTCCTAACATTCACATTTTGAACTAAATCGGTCTCACCGAGTTCGTCTATTTGGTCTGACCGAGTTGGGTCAAACGTGTGTAACGGTTGGATTTTGTGTGGAGGCTATATATACCCCTCCACCCCCATCTCCATTTATGAGAGAGCCATTAGAACGTGCCTACACTTCCACTACTCATTTTCTGAGAGAGAACCACCTACTCATGTGTTGAGACCAAGATATTCCAATCCTGCCACAAGAATCGTGATCTCTAGCCTTCCCCAAGTTGCTTTCCACTCAAATCATCTTTCCACCATAGCTGAATCTGTGTGAGAGAGTTGAGTGTTGGGGATACTATCATTCAAAACACAAGAGCAAGGAGATCATCATTAACACACCATCTAGTACCTTTTGGAGAGTGGTGTCTCCTAGATTGGTTAGGTGTCGCTTGGGAGCCTCTAACAAGATTTTGGAGTTGAACCAAGAAGTTTGTAAGGGCAAGGAGATCGCCTACTTCGTGAAGATCTACTCGAGTGAGGCAAGTCCTTCGTGGGCGATGGCCATGGTGGGATAGACAAGGTTGCTTCTTTGTGGACCCTTCGTGGGTGGAGCCCTCCGTGGACTCGCACAACTGTTACCCTTTGTGGGTTGAAGTCTCCATCAACGTGGACGTACGGTAGCACCACCTATCGGAACCACGCCAAAAATCCCCGTGTATGCACTGCCCAATCCCTTTCCTTTCCCTTCATATGCAATGCTTTACATTTCGCTGCTATACTCTTAGAATTGCACGTGTAGGTTGATTGCTTGACTTGTACTACTTGCTAAAATCTGCCAACAAATAAAATTGGGAAAAGGCTAGATTTTTATTTGGTAAAGTAGTCGAATCACCCCCTCAAGACCTACTTTTGATCCTACAGTCTACAATGAACTACTCACGCATCGTCGAAGATGCACCAATGAGGATGATGAACCCCTTAGTGATGGTGTCTAGATTGGATCTGGTGGTTCTGGAACTTGCAGCGGCTGGAATTGTGTTTCATCGACTCCCCTAGGGTTTTGGGATTTTTGGGGTGTTTATAGAGCAAAGAGGCGGCACGGGAGGCAGCCGAGGTGGGCACAACCCACCTGGGCGCGCCTAGGCCCCGAGGCGCGCCCTTGTGGGTTGGGCTCCCCTCGGATCCCCTTCTGGTACTTCTTTGGTCCAACATGTGTCTTCTGGTCCAAAAAAAATTCTCCAAAAAGTTTCGCTACGTTTGGACTCCGTTTGGTACTGATATTCTACAAAGTAAAAAACAAGCAAAAAATAGCAACTGGCACTGGGCACTATGTCAATAGGTCTGTCCCAAAAAATGATATAAAGTTCTTATAAAATGATTGTAAACATCCAAGAATGATAATATAACAACATGGAACAATCAAAAATTATAGATATATTGGAGACGTATCAACCATCATGTCCTAGCAAATCAAGAACTTTAACTATTTTAATAATTGAGCTAGCAACAGTAATCGTCAAACTATCGAGTATAGTGCTACTTATTGAGCTTGCGTTGGTTTTTCCCTTGAAGATGAAAGGGTGATGCAACAAAGTAGAGATAAGTATTTCCCTCAGTTTGAGAACCAAGGTATCAATCCAGTAGGATAGAACGCATAAATCACTGAATACCTACACAAATAATCAAAGAACTTGCATCCAACGCGATAAAGGGGTTGTCAATCCCTTCATGGTTACTTGCAAAAGTGAGATATGATAGAGATGGATAAACGATAAAGTAAATATTTTTGGTATTTTTGGTTTATAGATCGGAAAGTAAAAGATTGCAAGAATAGTAGATCGGAAACTAATATTGTAGATCGGAAACTTATATGATGGAAAATAGACCCGGGGAGCATAGGTTTCACTAGAGGCTTATCTCAAGATAGAAAATAATACGGTGGGTGAACAAATTACTGGCGAGCAATTGATAGAAAAGCGCAAAGTTATGATGATATCTAAGGCAATGATCATGAATATAGGCATCACGTCCATGTTAAGGAGACCGAACTGATTCTGCATCTACTACTATTACTCCACACATCGATCGCTATCTGACATGCATCTAGAGTATCAAGTTCATAAAGAACGGAGTAATGCATTAAGTAAGACGACATGATGTAGAGGAATTAACTCAAGCAATATGATGAAAACCCCATCTTTTTGTCCTCGATGGCAACAATACAATACGTGCCTTGCTGCCCCTACTATCACTGGGAAAGGACACCGCAAGATTGAACCCAAAGCTAAGCACTTCTCCCATTGTAAGAAGAACCAATCTAGTTGGCCAAACCAAACCGATAATTCGAAGAGACTTGCAAAGATATCAAATCGTGCATATAAGAATTCAGAGAAGATTCAAATAATATTCATAGATAAGCTGATCATAAATCCACAATTCATCGGATCTCGATAAACACACCGCAAAAAAGTATTACATCGAATAGATCTCCAAGAACATCGAGGAGAACATGGTATTGAGAATCAAAGAGAGAGAATAAGCCATCTAGCTACTAGCTATGGACTCGTAGGTATGTGGTAAACTACTCATGCTTCATTGGAAGGGCAATGGTGTTGATGTAGAAGCCCTCCGTGATCGAATCCCCCTCCGGCAGGACGCCAAAAAAGGCACCTAGATGGGATCTCACGGGTACAGAAGGTTGCGGCGGCAGAAAAGTATTTTCGTGGATGCCCTGTTGATTTGGGGATATATGGGTATATATAGGCGAAAGAATTAGGCGAGGAGGTGCATGAGGGGCCCATGAGGGTGGGGGGCGCGCCCTACCCCCCTGGGCGCACCCTCCGTCCTTGTGGCCGCCTCGTGGCTCCTCCGACTTCATCTCCAAGGTTGTCTTCTCGTCCAAGAAAGATCATCACGAAAGTTTTATTCCATTTGGACTCCATTTGGTATTCCTTTTCTGCGAAACTCAAAAACAAGGGAAAAACAGGAACTGGCACTGGGCTCTAGGTTAATAGGTTAGTCCCAAAAATAATATAAAATAGCATATTAATGCATATAAAACATCCAAAATGGATAATATAATCGCATGGAACAGTAAAAAATTATAGATACGTTGGAGACGTATCAAGCATCCCCAAGCTTAATTCCTGCTCGTCCTCGAGTAGGTAAATGATAAAAATAGAATTTTTAATGTGGAATGCTACCTAACATATTTATCCATGTAATTTTCTTTATTGTGACATGAATATTCAGATTCATAAAATTCAAAACAAAAGTTTAATATTGACATAAAAACAATAATACTTCAAGCATACTAACAAGGCAATTATGTCTTCTCAAAATAACATGGCCAAAGAAAGCCTATCCCTACAAAATCATATAGTCTGGCTATGCTCCATCTTCACCACACAAAATATTTAAATCATGCACAACCCCGATGACAAGCCAAGCAATTGTTTAATACTTTTGATGTTCTCAAACTTTTTCAACTTTCACGCAATACATGAGCGTGAGCCATGGACCTAGCACTATAGGTGGAATAGAATATGGTGGTTGTGGATAAGACAAAAAGAGGGAGATAGTCTCACATCAAGTAGGCGTATCAACGGGCTATGGAGATGCCCATCAATAGATATCAATGTGAGTGAGTAGGGATTTCCATGCAATGGATGCATTAGAGCTATAAATTTATGGAAGCTCAAAAGAAAACTAAGTGGGCGTGCATCCAGCTCGCTTGCTCACGAAGACCTAGGGCAATTTTAGGAAGCCCGTCATTGGAATATACAAGCCAAGTTCTATAATGAAAAATTTCCACTAGTATATGAAAGTGATATCATAGGAGACTCTCTATCATGAAGATCATGGTGCTACTTTGAAGCACAAGTGTGGAAAAAGGATAGTAACATTGCCCCTTCTCTCTTTTTCTCTCATTTTTTTATTTTTTTATTTGGGCCTTTCTCATTTTTTGGCCTCTTTATTTATTTATTTATTTATCGTCCGGAGTCTCATCCCAACTTGTGGGGGAATCATAGTCTCCATCATACTTTCCTCACTGGGAGAATGCTCTAATAATGAAGATCATCACACTTTTATTTACTTACAACTCAAGAATTACAACTCGATACTTAGAACAAAATATGACTCTATATGAATGCATCCAGCGGTGTATCGGGATGTGCAATGAATCAAGAGTGACATGTATGAAAGAATTATGAAAGGTGGATTTACCACAAATACGATGTCAACTACATGATCATGCAAAGCAATATGGCAATGATGAAGCGTGTCGTAATAAATGGAACGGTGGAAAGTTGCATGGCAATATATCTCGGAACGGCTATGGAAATGCCATAATAGGTAGGTATGGTGGTTGTTTTGAGGAATGTATATGGTGGGTGTATGGTACCGGCGAAAGTTGCGCGGCACAAGAGAGGCTACCAATGGTGGAAGGGTGAGAGTGCGTATAATCCATGGACTCAACATTAGTCATAAATAACTCGCATACTTATTGAAAAAATCTATTAGTTATCAAAACGAAGTACTACATGCATGCTCCTAGGGGTGTAGATTGGTACGAAAAGACCATTGCTCGTCCCCGACCGCCACTCATAAGGAAGATAATCAAAAAATAAATCATGCTCCGACTTCATCACATAACGGTTCACCATATGTGCATGCTATGGGAATCACAAACATCAACACAAGTATTTCTAAAATTCACAATTACTCACTAGCATGACTCTAATATCACCATCTTCATATCTCAAAACAATCATAAAGAATCAAACTTCTCATAGTATTCAATGCTCTTTATATGAAAGTTTTTATTATATCCCTCTTGGGTGCCTATCATATTAGGACTAATTTTATAACCAAAGCAAATTACCATACTGTTTAGAGACTCTCAAAATAATATAAGTGAAGCATGAGAGTTCATCAATTTCTATAAAATAAAACCACCACCGTGCTCTAAAAAGATATAAGTGAAGCACTGGAGCAAACGACAAACTAATCCAAAAGATATAAGTGAACCACATAGAGTAGTATTGTAACAAATCACGATTCATGTGTGTCCCTCTCAAAAGGTGTGTACAGCAAGGATGATTGTGGCAAACTAAAAAGCAAAGACTCAAATCATACAAGACGCTCCAAGCAAAACACATATCATGTGGTGAATAAAAATATAGCCTCAAGTAAAGTTACCGATAGACGAAGACGAAAGAGAGGATGCCTTTCGGGGCATCCCCAAGCTTAGGATCTTGCTTGTACTTGAATATTACCTTGGGGTGCCTTGGTCATCCCCAAACTTAGGCTCTTGCCACTCCTTATTCCATAGTCCATCAAATCCTTACCTAAAACTTGAAAACTTCACAACACAAAACTCAACAGAAAATCTCATAAGCTCCGTTAATAAATCACCACTTTATGGTACTGTTCCAAACCCATTCTTTATTTGTATTGGTGTAATATATACTGTATTCCAACTTTTCCATGGTTCATACCCCCCGATACTACCCATAGATTCATCAAAATAAGCAAACAACACAGAAAATAGAATATGTCAAAAACAGAACAGTCTGTAGCCATCTGTAACTCTCAAATACTTCTGTAACTCCAAAAATTCTGAAAAATTAGGACAACCTGGGAAATTTGTGTACCAATCCAGAGCAAAAAGAATTAGATCAAAATCACGTTTCAATAAAATTCAGGAAATTATTTACTGGGCGCAAAAGTTTATGTTTCTCAGCAAGATTAAAACAACTATCACCGTAAGCTATCCCAAAGGTCTTACTTGGCACAAATACTAACTAAAACACAAAACCACATCTAACCAGAGGCTAGATGAATTATTGAAAGCAAAACAACAAGGAAAAAATTGGGTTATCACCTCACAAGTGCTTTTCTTTAAAGCCTTTTAGCTAGGCATTGATAATTTCGATGATGCTCACATAAAAGAGAAGAATTGAAGAACAAAGAGAGAATCATAAAACACGTGACAAACACATCTAAGTCTAACATACTTCCTATGCATAGGCATTTTATAAGAAAACAAATTATCAAGGCAAGCAAAAACTAGCATATGCAAGGAAGAAGAAAGAGACGATAGCAGTCTCAACATGAAGAGAGGTAATTTAGCAACATGAAAATTTCTACAACCATATTTTCCTCTCTCATAACAATTACATGTAGGATCATAAGAAAATTCAACAATATAGCTACCACATAACCTATTCTCAACACAATCCACATGCATGCGAAGTTGACACTCTTCCAAAATAGTGGGACTAATGTTAACTAAAGTCATGACCTCTCCAAACCCACTTTTATCAGAAATTTCATAAAATTGAATATTCTCCAAATATGTGGGATCTAAAGTTGACACTCTTCCAAACCCACATTCAATATTATTGCAAATCTTATTATCAATCTCATATTTATCATGGGGCTTAAATAAATTTTCAAGATCATAAGAAGAATCACCCCAATCATGATCATTGCAACAAGCAGTAGACATAGCAAAACTAGCTAGCATCCCCAAGCTTAGGGTTTTGCATATTTTTAGCATAATTAACATTAATAGAATTTATAATAACATCATTGCAGTCATGCTTTTCATCCAAGGCACTATCGTGAATCACTTTAAATTTTTCCTGTTTCAATACTTCATCACACTTTTCAGATTCACGAATTTCAAGCAAAACCTCATAAAGATAATCTAGTGCACTCAAATCACTAGAAATTGGTTCATCATAATTGGATATCTTAAAAATATTATCAAGTGGATGGGGATCCATAAACTTTTAGCAAGCGAAGATGCAAGCAAAAAGAAGGCACATGGTAACACAAGCAAACAAAAGATCGAACGGAAGAAGGGCGAAAAAAAAGGCAAATATTTTCAAAAATCATTTTAGAAGCGGGGGAGAGGAAAACGAGAGGCGAATGGTGAATAATGTAATGCAAGAGGTGGGAGTTTATGATGGGTACTTGGTATGTCTTGACTTGGAGTAGATCTCCCCGGCAACGGCGCCAGAAATTCTTCCTGGCACTTCTTGAGCTTGCGTTGGTTTTTCCCTTAAAGAGGACAGGGTAAAGCAGCAAAGTAGAGATAAGTATTTCCCTCAGTTTGAGAACCAATGTATCGATCCAGTAGGAGACAACGCACAAATCACCAAATACCTGCACAGACAATCAAACAAACTTGCACCCAACGCGATAAAGGGGTTGTCAATCCCTTCATGGTTACTTGCAAAAGTGAGATCTGATAGAGATATATAAACGATAAATTAAATATTTTTGGCATTTTTGGTTTATAGATCGAAAGTAAAAGATTGCAAGAATAGTAGATCGGAAACTAATATTGTAGATCGGAAACTTATATGATGGAAAATAGACCCAGGGGCCATAGGTTTCACTAGAGGCTTCTCTCAAGATAGAAAATAATACGGTGGGTGAACAAATTACTGGCGAGCAATTGATAGAAAAGCGCAAAGTTATGATGATATCTAAGGCAATGATCATGAATATAGGCATCACGTCCATGTTAAGGAGACCGAACTGATTCTGCATCTACTACTATTACTCCACACATCGATCGCTATCTGACATGCATCTAGAGTATCAAGTTCATAAAGAACGGAGTAATGCATTAAGTAAGACGACATGATGTAGAGGAATTAACTCAAGCAATATGATGAAAACCCCATCTTTTTGTCCTCGATGGCAACAATACAATACGTGCCTTGCTGCCACTACTGTCATTGGGAAAGGACACCACAAGATTGAACCCAAAGCTAAGCACTTCTCTCATTGCAAGAAGAACCAATCTAGTTGGCCAAACCAAATCGATAATTCGAAGAGACTTGCAAAGATATCAAATCATGTGTATAAGAATTCAAAGAAGATTCAAATAATATTCATAGATAATCTGATCATAAATCCATAATTCATCGGATCTCGGCAAACACACCGCAAAAAAGTATTACATCGAATAGATCTCCAAGAACATCGAGGAGAACATGGTATTGAGAATCAAAGAGAGAGAATAAGCCATCTAGCTACTAGCTATGGACTCGTAGGTATGTGGTAAATTACTCATGCTTCATTGGAAGGGCAATGGTGTTGATGTAGAAGCCCTCCGTGATCAAATCCCCCCCTCCGGCAGGACGCCGAAAAAGGCCCGTAGATGGGATCTCACGGGTACAGAAGGTTGCGGCGGCGGAAAAGTGTTTTTTTCGATGCCCCTGTTGATTTGGGGATATATGGGTATATATAGGTGAAAGAATTAGGTCAGGAGGTGCACGAGGGGCCCACAAGGTGGGGGCCGCGCCCTACCCCCTGGACGCACCTCCGTCCTTGTGGGTGCCTCGTGGCTCCTCCGACTTCATCTCCGAGTCTCCTGGTTGTCTTCTGGTCCAAGAAAAATCATCGCGAAAGTTTTATTCTGTTTGGACTTCGTTTGGTATTCCTTTTCTGCGAAACTCAAAAACAAGGAAAAAACAGGAACTGGCACTGGGCTCTAGGTTAAATAGGTTAGTCCCAAAAATAATATAAAATAACATATTAATGCATATAAAACATCCAAAACAGATAATATAATAGCATGGAACAATAAAAAATTATAGATACGTTGGGGACGTATCATATACTCTCAGAACTTTTATTACTACTCAAACTGAGCAAAACAATAACATGATACAACAACCACTAGCTAGCATGTACAAATATTATTACGTTGCTCTCATACTAGAAACAATGAAACCCGCATCTTTAGTAGCCTCGGCAAAAACCTTATGAAAAAATAGCGAGAAAGAAAGAGGAAAACTATGTGCAAAACCTTAATTAGTTAACCCTTTGCACCAGGGGCAAAATCTTAGCAAACATTTTGCAACGAGGGCAAATCTAAACACTGGGATCAATGGGTTCATCCACATAAGAGTCAAATAAAAATAAGTTTTGACTCACCCAAGGTTTTGCAAGATACAAGGGTTTTAACTGAGTAGAATGCTTGTGCATCAACCGCTCGTATGCAACAAACATGATCTATGTAACATCATACTTTGAACCATGTCTCCACACTTTGCTAACTACAACATAATTGAGAATGCAATTATGCTTATCGTCGAAAACTGAGAACTGAATTTTAAGGGCAGCATACCTCACGGGCAAACCCTATAACCAATAAACTTTAACATGTTTAAGTTTTTGTGGCGGTGAATATCTACTTAATACCCCGTGAAAAGAATTTGCTTAAGGGCTCGTTTGGTAGAAGTGGGCCAGGGGGGTCAGCGGATTTTCCTCGCGTGGCCCAGAACCCTCGCAAATCCCCGCTAGCCCATTTGGTACGCAGGGTTTTCACGGCCCAATCCCTCCGAACCCCTCCTTTCCTTGCAACTCTCAACCCTCAAGGGGGGGGGGGACTCGGGGATTTGGAGGAGACAACGCTGCCGCCACCCGACTCCTCCTCAACACGCCACCAACCGATGCCTCGACACCGGCATACCTCCTCTGCCATACTGGCCTTCTCCCTGGTGGCAGGCCCTCGCCTCGCCTCCCCTCCTTTCCCCTTGTCGTCTAGGTTTCTTCCATTTGCCCGACCATTGTTGCTGCCTCGTCCTCCCCGGCGAGCCCGCCAAGCACGCTGTCTCCAAGGGTACCAAGGCTGACACCATGTTCACATCCTCGTAGATGCATGTCTAGCAACTGTAGTTGGGTGCTGTTTATCAAGAATTAGTGTTGCTCTATGGAAATTGGTGGAATATTGTTTAGTTTGTAGTTGGATTGGTGATGTTGCCGCCTCATGTGACTGATCGATCTAAAACAACAATGATCGCGTGCATCTTTTGGCAAAACTTGGTTCTGTACTAGTTGTTATGAGTGAGCTCTTTCATGTGAAGGTAGTTGATGTTATGTTGTCACCATATGATTTTGTCGTTGTAGACTTCAAGAAACATTCGTCAATTTGGCTGAAGAAACCAGTTTGGTTGTTTCATTCATTGGTCATTTCTTGAAATTCAGCTGCATCGAAGGGAGCTCAACCGAGGTGTTGTATACTGTTGCTCTTGCTATTTGGCACATGCTTCAGTTGTAGGTTGCTACAAAGACAAGTACCTAGTGCATCCGTGCAATGATCTTTGCGTCAGGTGCATAACTTGCTGCATTGTTAAATGGTTTTGTTTAATTGCATGTTGTCGCTGAGCGTTCCCGTTGTGATGATAATTGACGTGGTTGCCAATGCTTCTTTGGCTCGTTCATGTTAATTGAATTTGTGCAGCTTTTGGCAAACTAGGATTTCAAATCAATGATATATTTCTACTACCGTGTTTATAGACTTCTGCCCTGATTTAGTAGAAACTAAGTGGTTGTCATGATCTTTGTCTAATGTGTTTGCATTTACAGTAATGTAAATGTATGTTTCCAGATTCATAATCTGTCGACAGTAGGTAGGGTTGCGTGGCGATGCGAGGTAGTTTCTTATTCTGGTGGTAGTTAGAGTTGCTTATTCAGTACTAGCAACTCATATCAATCAATTGGTTAGGCTGAAGCAGATTGGTGTTATGGTGTTACTCTTAAATGTGTGCTAATCGCAATTGCTTGGTGGGAATGCTCTCTAGCTTGTGAATGTGTAGAAATCAATGATGTCTTGATTAACTTTTTGTGGAGCCAATTCACAAAATTAAGTTATAGAGGTGTTGTTCATTTCTTATCGCCAGTTGTTTCCTCAACAACAACGAAGATCTAGACTACTTGCCTGCCTCCCTCCCTATTTATCGACTACAAGTTACAAGTCTGATTTTTGTGCACTTTTGGTGAAGCAAAGAGTCCTCTGGTTGTAGTTTCTTGGCGGTATCACGTAGATTGGTTCTTATTTATGGCATCATTTTTTATCTAGCTAACTAGCTAACTTGGTCCATTTCCATTGAACTGAATCTATGTAATGGACCTTGCTAACTTGTTCTCCCTGCATGGACCTTGCAGCCTCTTCCACGCTCCACCACCACCAACCTCCTTAACCCCGACCAAATAGCTAGCCTTTTCCCTGGTAAGATGTAACTTTCGGTTAATTCTCCGCGAGTGTTGGTGGAACAATGCAAGAGGGATGTTTGTTTCTATAGTACATATGAATGATTGTGTGTCATCTTACATGCTGCTGGTACGTTCTTATCTTAACAGAGACCCGCTACTTGGATCCTTGTTGGGGTGGACGAGTTGCCTCCATATTGGGATCTAGTTGTCACGCCTAACTTCGGTAATGTACACAAGCTTTTTGGCCTCTTTACCTTGTTTCTTAAGTCTTAAACCGAAGTATTGTATCCTACTTGATAGATCTTGTTATTCTGGATTTTGGTTATATGTTTATTGAATTGGTGTATAAAGAAATCTGCTAATGTAGAATAATTAGGATTCAACAAGAGTAAACCTGTTACTTCCCTTGCCAATGAATTGACCTCATGAAATGAATGTAGTTTGTAAATCTAGAAAATAATAAACACAAGGCACATCAAAAGGTTATATTGCTACCATCCGGGAAACTGGCAATGGCTTCATTTATTATACAACTACAAAAATGTTGAATCTTGTTTTCTGAGATGCATATATTCACTATGCCTGCTCGAGTAGTTATTTTTGTTCTCAGCCGGACACATATATTCACCATACCTATCATCTCTCTTTGGTTCAAAAGCAAGCAAATTCATGGAACTTCTACTGTTAACAGTAGCAACATTACATTGTTTTCTTCAGTATCATCAGCCTTTTCTGGTCTCACTGAATCAGGTTGAGAAGTGGAGCAAGCAAAGGGATAATGGGACGTTTGCAGGGTCCCTCTAACTCATCTATTTGAGAGTCTCCTCGGTTGCTTTTGTGTCAGCGCCACTACTGTCTTGTGGTTGGAATTTTATGCTTCTGTCACGTACTCTCTTCCAACAATTGCTGCAGAGAATCAAGTAATGCTTTTCTCAATGTTGCACAAATATTTCAGCATACTTAAACGTACGCATGTCTTTCCTGGGACCCGCGAATGCCAAATACCTATGAGATCCTGTTCTAAGTCATGCTAGTGTGAGAGGTTATGTTGATGTTACGTGACTGCACAATTATGTGATGATATATTCGATTCCAAGTCAAGCAAATTATGTAGTTGATGTGTAAAACTGTTGCAAGATTAGATTTTTAACTGTTTTACACCATTTTAATTCAATATGACAATCCCTTACTACCAATCAATGTTCTGTACGGAGGGGATGTGTGACACAATGTTCTGTACGAGGGGATGTGTGGCTGGAGGGAGATTTGTGGTTTTCAAAGGGATTGGATGAAAGAGGGGGAGTCACAATCCCCTCCTCCCAAAACCTTCACAATCCCCTCTTGTCAAACAAAGGCCTAACTGAGAAGTGAGAGGCGCGGGAAATGAATCCGAGCCCGCGAAGCAAAAACGTTCGCTCGTCAATTTCCCCAGGCAATCGTGGGACCCATACTCCCGCTAAACCTGTCACAGCCCTCGCCCTGCCTCCTCGAGCTTTGGGCGTCATCTCCCCCCGCCTCAGCCGCCTGTGCCCCGCTTCCGCCCTCCCAAATCCTCCCCGAAAAGAGCCGGAGTCGGCCGGCCTACCGTCGTCTCGGCACGCCGATGGGGATCCCCAACCTGCTCCGCTTCATGAAGCCGTTCATCGAGCCCGTGCACATCAAGAAGTACGCCGGCCAGCGGGTAAGCAGACCCCCCCCCCAAAATCCCGCAGGTTCTGTTGCATCTTTGGTCTTCCGCGAATTCGTTCATTCGTTCTCCTCCTCCGCCGCCTTCGCAGGTCGGCATCGATGCCTACTCTTGGCTCCACAAGGGGGCCTACTCGTGCAGCATGGAGCTGTGCATGAGCCCCAAGAGCGCCGGCGCCAGGCGCTACATCAGCTACTTCATGCACCATGTCAACCTCCTGCGGCACCACAAGGTCGTGCCCGTCGTCGTCTTTGACGGGGGCAGCATGCCTTGCAAGTCGGCCACGGATGAAGACCGGCACAAGTACGCCCATTCGATTCGTCAATACTACTGTATTTGGTTAAGAAATGCAGTTCCTTTTCCGCCCTTCCTTATGCGCAGTTTCATCTATCGCCTTGTAACTTGGTGCGATGGTTTGAGATTAAATGATTTGTTACTACTCCCTCTGTACCGAAATACCTGTAGTTGGGGGAACTTGTACTAGTCTCCCCCAACTACAAGTATTTCAGTACGGAGGGAGTAGTATGTTAGGCAACTCACATTGGAAGTATGCATGTATACAGAGGATTCGGTCCTAGTCAGCATTGGGAGTCTCTTTTGGTAGCTGGCTTTCAGTCTTAATATTTGGACAGTACAATCTGCCATCCACGATTGTCATTTATGTTCCTTGAAGATTGTTTTTGTTGTCCAGAAAATAAATACAATATTGCCTTGATGCACAAATTTCTATGATGGATTTAAATGCAATGAAAATAAGGTTAACGTCCTGTTTCTGATACATACAATTTTCTGAGTCACCTGGTTACTAAAATTCAGGAAGAGGGAACTCAGTTTGGTGTTGGGGAAAGAAAAGCTTGAGCAAGGAAATACAGCTGCTGCAATCGACCTTTTCAGGGTAAGCATCTAATTATCCTTGCAGTATTTACCAGACCAAGAAAATTTTGAATACTTGATATATTCAGGCATTCAATGCATATGTTAGAAACAAACGTTTAAGAAAATGCAATGGTGTGGAAATACTTTTGTTGGAATCTAATAATATTAAGTGAGAAACATAATATCTTTATGTGTATTCCTTGTCCAAGATTTAAAATGTGATTTGATGTCAGCCAAATTATTGAACTTCTAATGACTTAGAATTCTGAGTCACAAATTTACTAATATAATTTCCAGGTAAAGTTAAAATATGTGTACATATATATATATATGTGCTCAATATATTTTGAAATTAACTGCAAGCTGTCGACTGTCAAGCAATGAGAGTTTCAGGGGTGGGGTGGGGGGTCAGTAACTTGTTACTGTGGAAAATTATTAAATCAATAAAACACTCTTTACAACAAAAGGACAAACACAAAATGCACAACTACTATTAACAATTTAACATGCACTTGAACTTTGATGTTTCCTTTTTTTTCCTTTTTCCAATGCATTTTCTATTACTAGCTGTGTCATTCTGGTCCGCAAGAGAAAAAACAAGATTTTCCATTCATCACGTTGACCTAATTAGATTGAAGTACAAATGTGGAATTATGCTTGTCCGTTAACTCATATGTTCAGGTTTGTTAGGAGATCCTTACAAATTTACAAATGGACGCTTCAGTTATTATCTTAAAATTCACCATTCCAGCTTATGGCCTCATCATTCTCTAAGTATCCTCCTTTCAACCCGGACCGTTCGCACTGTGTTTAACATTATAAAATATCAGCACAAAGTTCCTTTGAGCAGCCGATGACTTGTTTTTCTACCGCTTTAAAGGAAATATGGTTTGATGTTTCTAAATTTCGGTGCAGTTTTGATTATGTTTGTTAAAGCATCCTAATCTCATTCATCTGCAGAAAGCTGTGCAAATTACTCCATCGATGGCTTATCAACTGATTCAGGTGCTTCTTTGAAAGCTCTTCCATGTAACAATTCCTTGCCTTATGTAGCAAAATCTAATCTTTGTAAACCCAGATTTTAAAGACAGAAAAGGTTGAGTTCGTGGTTGCTCCATACGAAGCAGATGCACAGTTGGCATATCTAGCTACTCTAGATGCTGATCAAGGGGGCATAGCTGCTGTTATAACAGAAGACAGTGACTTAATAGCATATGGTTGCACTGCTGTGAGATATTCACTTTGGTCTTCATTTTTTGTTCTTGATTCCTTTATTTTATCTAATGCATTTTAAGTTGTAGATTATATTTAAGATGGATCGCTTCGGAAATGGTGAAGAATTCATAATGGAGAAAACCTTGGAGACTGTAAAAGATGGTCTTTGCTTCCAGGATTTTGATCAAAACCTTTTTACTGGTAAACACCATTTCTGCATCTTGAAGACTTGAACTAGAGCACTATGGCGTGACTGATTGGTTCACCTGTTAAAGAAGCATTTATTTTTCTTGCTTCTGTTCATAGCATGCAGTTGTTAGTTTAATTTGCTCTGTAGGATAGGGGTATGCTGTCATCTTAGATCAATCCAGCTCTTGTGCAATTAGGCCTTCCTTTTTGCGATATCTTCTCAGTTCTCACCCTGTATGCAGTGCACCCCCAACTTTTTGTTTTCTATTGACGTTTTCAACTTTTATCTGGACGCAGTGCACCCTGTATGTGTATCCTTGCAGGATGTGACTTTCTTCCCTCGGTGCCTGGCATTGGTACTAAAAGGGCATATTCTCTCATTTCAAAACATAAAAATATTGACCTTGTAAGAAACTAAGAATAACTACTTTACTGATTCCCTGCTATTTGTAAATCTCAAAGCATATTCTCAACATTGTTTAATCTGCAGTGATTAATGTTGTGTCATCCAGATATTTCAAAAAATCATTCATTCTCATGAAGAAACATGCCCCCTAGCATCTCTAATATAATTATTGGCAGGTGCTATCAACCTTGAAGCTTGACAAGCGGTATTCTGTGCCGGATGATTACATTGATTCCTTCTGGAAAACTCTGGCAGTATTCAATCATGCTAGAGTGTAAGATTGTGTTTGTGTTAGTTATGTGTATCTTGTACTCCGTATGTATTTCACAAAGACATTGTGCTGTACAAAATCTGATAAGTCACTTTCCTTCAAATGTCCCAGATATGACGTCAAAAGCAAGTCACTGAAACATTTAAAACCTTTGGAGGAACGATATCTTAACTACTTGGCGGGAGACCTGGATATTCTTGGACCGTATCCTTAAAGAGTTCTCTTTTATTCATGAGCTGCAGTGTGTGACATCTCTATGCGGTAATTTAATGGACGACTGCTTTTCAGACAATAACAGCACCAATATGGAACACGATTTTGATACTCAATTTTTGATACATCCATTTGCTGGTACCTTAAACAGCCGAGGAAGGAAAAATATTCATAGCTTCTTAGACAGGATCACAGGTCACAAGTTACCACTGAAGTGAATGCACAATTTCACAAGATATCCATTTGCTGGTAATAGGCAACCTGATATTAACACAGTTTTAATATTGTTTCATAGAACTATTTTATATTTCCTTATCTTATCAGTGCCCATTCCTTGATCTTCTAAAGAGCGCTAGCCCCATCAATGGCAAAAGCGATAGCAGAGGGGCGCTTGAATCCTGTTACAATGGAGACCTTTGACGAATTCTCCAGAACCATTAGCCCCATCGAGCTTATTGATACCTCTGCTCTCAATGTTGCTAATCAGCATGGTTCTCAGGAAATTTTGACACAAGAGAGCTCTATTACAATCTGTTCATCTGAGGAAAGCAGAGATGACAGCATAGGCAAGTGTTGTCTTTTACTGTCTAAAAAGTATATGAAGTTAAACCATCGTTAAACTATGCATTATTTACCTTGTTACCAAGGGTTTTATAAGACTTCTTTCTTTTTAATTAAAAGAGTGGCATTTGTACCCTTTGCTCTTTACTGTGATGAAACACCTTTATTCCAGGACTTCTCATAACCATTTCTCGTTTTCTTGAACAGCATTTGCTGCTGATGAGATTACTAGTGGTGAACAGAGGTGCAACAAAGGAGTCCTTGCCCTTGGCAAGTTTCTACCACAGAAGCATTCCTCTCCGGCAGTGGAATGCAAAGAAGTGAAGCCTAAGAACACCCCTGACAACAACCCATTCAAGAAGAGGAAATTACCCACTGACCAAGGTAAAGTACCAGATCAAAACGAGTTGCTAATCGATCTGGATGAAGAAGCAGTTGTATTGTGCTCATCATTGTCACGAGAGAGTGTTGGTCCAGCAGAATCTCTTGATAGAAATGGAGTGTCAGCTGGATTGTGTTGGCCATTGACACAAGAAAGTGTGGCGTCTATTCCGAATGAGAGATCATCTAAGAGGCAAAGTCAGCAGGAAGCTTTCAGGAATAAAACCAACAAAAATAAAGATGAAAGGAGTGGACTTTTGAAATTTTTCATGCGTTTGTAATTCTGTCATGTTTTCCATTTCATTTTGTTTTCAGTTTTCCAATTCCATTCGTTAAGAAATTAATCAATACATTGCAGTATGGAAAAGTTATTTCATATCTATGTATGAGTTTTTCTCAAAATGGAATCAGATATGATTTTATTTCAAATAGAAATTCATTGCATACAGTTCTGATCTACCTGCAACAAGCCATAGGTAGTCTTTTTTTTTTTGACGTAGACACATATACATTCACCTCTATAAACACACACACATCTTCCCATACCATGCAAAAAAAAAACACATCTTCCCATGAACATTTTTAAGATACTAAGTCGACATAATATTTTGAGATTGACCAAGTCACCATATACATCTTTGTAGTCCATGGAAATGTTTCCTCCTATGAATGAATATCGCTGGAATGACTAAAATAAATCTAGAAAAATACGAACGCCAATGCTAAAATTTGGAACTTGAATTCGGGCTGGTTCCACGATAACAAACCTAACCAACTGAGTTTGCAGGTCATGTAAAAAAAAAAACTGAGTTTGCAGGTAGTCGGTATCCGAAACTCGCGTTCCTCCCGAACCACATGAAAGAAACTGACCTCACTGCTCGTTCCCGCGGTGCCGCCGCGTTCACCGCACGCACTCATTCGGCCGTCCCGCTCGCGCACCGACACCGGGTTCCCTTGGGAACGGCGGCGACGAGGAGGTCCGGCCCTTGGCGCGACCGGCGGCCCTCCCCCACCCCCCACGCGACGGCATCGTACGGGGATGACTGGTGAGTATTCCTCAGAGCCCAATGAGAATGAGGGGCCCAACTTGCATAGTTAATAGTAAAATTTTAGACATATCTGAATGTTTATGGCTGTGTTGAAAGCATGGAATGATTTTCTCCCAATCTCTTTTGTTCTTTGCTGCATCTGCTGCAGAATGGTGCATAAATGATAAATCATGTTTTCTTCTCACACTTCTATGAATTATAGGCATCATAATCTGCGGCATTCCCCATCTCCCTACCTTGCAAATGGGCCCAAAAGTTTCTACCCTAGTCTTCCCCCTTTGTACCTTTAGTAATCTGCGGTTTTCAACCTCACTGTTTTACTGCACCATTTCTTTTATACTAGTTCACTTTCACTCTGCTGCTTTCGGTGGCTAAACCTTTTGTTATTTTTTATGGCAATGCTGAGTTTGGCTCATTGTGACTTACAGGCAACAGGCTAATGTCTTCTTCAGGGCATTGGTAATTTTTGAATCCTTCAGGAAGTGAGACAATTCCTTCGAAATACAGGCTGGAAAACCTGAGCTCTGCCAATGCAATTTTAATATTCAGTTGTGCTTCTGCACTGCTGCACATAAGCATATGACGCTCCTTTTCTTCTCTGTTGGGTTGATGTGGACTGGGAATCCATCCAGGTTTGGAATGTTCTGGGAGTTTTGTTCTGGTCAATCTAATCAAAATATTGCTTTCTGGGTGGATGCTCCAATATATCCAGATTGTTGGGTCTTTGTTTGCTTCCTGGTGGAGTACCAACATCAGTTAATTTCCGAATCCGACACTAAAATTTGGGGAATCAGTTACTCATCCATCATTGGTTTGTTTCCTGCATGATACGATTCCTTCTACTTGCAATAGACGTGTTACTGAACTTCATCCCATATATTTTGTTTTCACTCAAATTTACAAATGGAGTGCTCCACTCAGTTTACTGTCGGCTCCGCTCTGCTGATAGGAACAAGCTTACCTTCACTGGAGGTACTGCATATATTTGACCCGAAACATGAGTCAAATATATGCAGTACCTCCAGCGAAGACTCATGCAAACCCACTAGGGCAGAAGTCTATTAGAAGTCTATGAGTGGTTGATGACCTTTAAAGTTTGAACAGAATGATGCTCCAAACAAGGCCAAATCCCAAGTATCTTAGTACCTGCAACAAGAAAGGCCATGAAATGGAATCAAAGGCCTTTGAGATATCCAACTTGAGGAGAACTCTCTGCTCTTTTTGCCAATGGAGCAATTTGGCTATTTGTTGGACACCAAATTTTTCATGAATGCACATTCCTTTGACATAAGCACTTTGATTGGGAGACACCAAATCCTTGAGCTTCCTAGCCAGCCTATTGGCTAGCATTTTGGTGATAAGCTTGGAAAAGCTATGGACTAGGCTTATAGGGTGAAAGTCTTTGATTTCCATGGCATCTGGAGATTTTGGTAGCAGGGTGATATAGGCTGAATCCAGAAGGAATAATCTGCTCACATCTCCCTGCAGAACTCGCCATTGATGGATTTTTCATGATTTGGTTGCAATACTTTTTGGACTTGGTATGTTCTCCATCACCATTACATCACCTCATTATCCTCTGTTGTGATTAGACCCGTCCGGAAATTAATTTTGGAACTTAGCTTGTTCATGAGGGATGATATGTGCTCTGTCTTCTCCTAAGTGGTTCGATTTCTTGCATTTCTATTCTTTTAATGTTTAACTATAGCCCCACTTTGGGACCTTGCATGTTTGATTATGATTGTTCTTTTCTTGCAAATACTAGAATACATATATATTAAACAAGTCCAAGCTTTACAAGAACACCCTTGACAAAGAAATTTATAAACATGCCCAAGGGGAGTTCATCACCATCTTTGACCTGCACAATCCAACAGCGTGTCGTGGGCGTAGCTTGATCCGCGCATGCCCTCTGTCGCCGAAACCAGAGAGTCGTTGTAACTTTCCCTAGGAAATCATCATATATTGCTAGGAGATGCCAATGGTGACGTTCCAAAGCACGGATCGTCATCCTAGAGAAGAAGGCGGAGACATGATGAGAGAACCAACCCCACATCACGCTGGAAGTGTCATCTAAAGATCTTATTGACATGACCATTGGCGTCACAGCGAGCCGAGGCGGAAGCATCGAGGTTGATGACTCCTCCCTCCCCCTCCACCCCATCATCTGCTGGAATTGATTTGGGAAACCAATCCTCACGTGCCCCGAGGTGGCACCAAAGCCAGCAATGGACTTGTTCCATTGCGCTGTCGCCTCCACTGTTTTGATGGACGACATAAGGACACCAAACCTAATAACCTAAACCAAGGCTTCCCATGAGGGCGCAATCCATGGTCTTTCGTGACTCTCGGTGCCGAAATTGGCCGCCAGAGGTGAGGGAGACCGATGGAATCAGACAGCGAGGATGAGTGGTGACTAGGGATACATTAGACGGATCAGATGTCAGAGTAAGAAGACGCCATTGCTGCCTCGACAAGGAAAAGTCTTAAAGAGTCACGCTCACATGGCAATTAGAAAAAAATGGAAGTGTTTCTATTTCTGAAACTGGAATATTTCTTCGGTTCGGCACTCAGTTTAAGGCTGCAATAAACAAACCCAAATGGTAAGTGTCACACGTGTGGCACGAAGTAACACCGCCCTGACGTTTTTACAACTAATATTGCCATCAGAAAAAAACGAGACCCTCAAAAAACCGAAACTTGCCAGCCAAACAGAAAGTTGCCATGCTTCACAACTAAAGTTGCCATCCCTGGGTAACTAAAGTTGCCATCAAAAAATGTCAGGGTGGAATTGCTTCCTGCCACATGTGTGGCACTTATATTTAGACTCTTGGTCTGTTTCTTGTTAATTCCATGGAAAGAGCAGCATTGCAGTGATACAAATTAATGCCTCACATCATTACAGATAATTTATAAAAGACATTCCATTTGATAGTCTAAATCATACATTAAAATTGGTTCGACCAAACATAACACAACCTTGTTTCCGATCCCAAAAGACAACCACCGAGTAAAAGTTAAATGTGATGTAAAACTGAACTCCATGACTGCAGTACAGGCAGATGCCATGCCATCTGCTAATCGAAATCATACATAGAAACTGGTTCTGCCTAACATATAGGATAACCTTATTTATGATCCCAAAAGATAACAGATAAAACTAAACTCCTTCTGACTAGCACAATTTCACACACAGAATGTGCAAGAATCAGCAGGTAGAGGAGCATCTCTCTGGAAGTTAGGGGCTAACGACCTAACTACAGCTCTCTACCCAAGATATTAACATCGTTGATTAATAAATCCTGCAGTCAGAAAATAAGTTTAGTTAGATGCAACCTTATCTAACTCCGTACTGCTAGTACATTATATATGTGCAAAGCCTGAAAAACTTAGAGACAAGATAGTAAATGCCAAAACGAAAGCAGGCTCGGTAAAAAATGGGCAGGCATCATGCAGCAAAAGAATGAAAAGGCTTCTTACTTCATTAAACATGTTCATGGTAGAAATGTCATCCCTCGAAAAACCATCATTAACAGCTTCCCAGAAATCATCACTGTCGATATTCAGTTGACCATCATCAGCTTCCTGATTAGCTGTGCCTTGTGATTGCGCAGAGAGGATGCCACCTGCACCACCATCATTCAACATCTGAGTTGACGTGACAGAAATACCCATCTGAGGGTCAGGCATTGCAGCACCGATGCTTGAAGCACTACCAAGTGCGAAGTTACCATTCAGCATCTCCACTGAGCTTGTGTTGTTGTTGATTGCGAAGTTACCATTCGACATCTCCATCGAGCTTGTGTTGTTGTTGATTGCAAAGTTACCATTTGACATCTCCACCGAGCTCATGATGTTGTTGATTGCGAAGTTACCATTCGGCATCTCCCCCGAGCTCATGTTGTTGTTGATTAAGAAGTTACCATTCGGCATCTTCACCGAGCTCATGTTGTTGTTGATTGCCAAATGACCGTTCGGCATCTCCACCGAGCTTATGTTGTTGTTGATTGATAAATCCTGCAGTCAGAAAACAAGTTTAGTTAGATGCAACCTTATCTAACTCCGTACTGCTAGTACATTGGCATATGTGCAAAGCCTGAAAAACTTAGAGACAAGATAGTAAATGCCAAAACGAAAGCAGGCTGGGTAAAAATGGGCAGGCATCATGCAGGAAAAGAACGGGAAAGCTTCTTACCTCATTAAGCATGTTGATCGTGGTAAGAATGTCATCCATTGAAAAACTATCAACAACAGCTTCCAAGAAATCATCACTGTCGATATTCAGTTGACCATCAACAGCTTCCTGATCAGCTGTGCCTTGTGCTTGCGCAGGGAGAACGCCGCCTGCACCACCATCATTCAGCATCTGAGTTGGCGCGGCAGAAATGCCCATCTGAAGGTCAGGCATTGCAGCACGGATGCTTGAAGCGCTACCAAGTGCGAAGTCACCATTCGGCATCTCCACCAAGCTTGTGCCGCCATCCATTGCGAGGTAACTATTCAGCATCTCTACCCAGCCTGTGTTGTCGTTGATTGCGAGGTCACCATTCAACATCTCTACCGAGCTTGTGTTGCCGTCGATTGCGAAGTCACCATTCAACACCTGTACTGAGCTTGTGCTGTTGTTGATGGCTACATCGGCGTCGAACGACGACGCCATCTCCTCACCGGAACCTGCCATCGATGTTGTGCCGTTTACGAAAGCTGCTATTTGGTTCTTCAGGTTGTCGAGACTCATCGGTGTTTGGCCAGCTATCCGGCCAGCTGGTGAGGCTGCAAGGCCTGTGAGCTGGTTGATGTTGGGGATGTTCCAATAGTCACGGCTAAGATCAGGATACTTCACAGCTGCTTGCCAAGAGTTGCCTAGGCGGTTCCCGGCGTCTCCATACGGACTCCTCTGAACCGGAGGCTGGAACCCCAGTAGGCGAGATGGCCGCACTGAAAACTGATTCACCGGCAAAGAGGTCCCACCATTGTGTCTATTTCCGTCCGCAAGGGAGCTGCCACTACCCTGAAAGCCTCTGTTTGCCCCCAGTAGATTGCCACGCAGCATGCCCATGTAGGATGACTCGCCGCGGGAATGGCTGGAACCAAATTCGTCCCACGCCCCTGTGCCATTTGTCCTGTTTGCATATGCGCTGGAGGAAGAGGGCCGCTGTCTCGAACCCGGCAGCAGCCACGACAACCAAGGCCTGAAGAGCATGCTGCCACCATGGACACCGGCACCACGCGCTCTGAACGCGGACGGATGATCCATCCTTGTGGGGAGACTGACAAGGTTCCAAGAGGCAGGGTTTGTGGACGGCCGATATATCCCATGTCCATGGAAATACTTGATGCCTTCTCCCCAGCTTTCAGCAACAAGCAAATTGCGCCTCTCGTCTGCCCCGTCCTCGGTCCTTGCGAGATGCATCCTGTACTTCTGAAATCAAAAGATAGGCGATCACATAGATGAGAGGCGCATCATGGATATTTTTACATTTTGTTTTTGATTGTTCTAAAGACGTATATATGGAGAACAAATCAAAGGAACTGAAGTGCTGCATGGCTCCTAAAACTCTAGAAATCATAGGCATGCATTATATCCGACGTGTCACATTTTCACAGAAGAATAATTACAAGGTAACTAAGACAAAAGAAAAGGAAACAAGCCTATCCAGTTCCAGTTTTTGGGCAGCACTATGAGATATGAACACAACCCAGCAACATGGCAAATATGACATAGTACGAGATAGGAATTCAATGCATACAAAAGTCAGGTATAATTAAGGTGGTGGATGTGTTTCTGTATTTTGTATCAGCTTGATGCATCAATATACTGCCTATCATTTATAAAAAAAGTATACACGAGGGGTAGAAAGTAAACCTGCAGATGACTCCCAACACTCTCTCTGGAGACGTTATCCACATTCATGGCGGCCAGTATCTTCGATGGAACAGCCCCTGCATATATACATTCGCATAACCAAAAAGTTTTTTATACCAGAGACAATAATGCCAAGATCACATGCTTCGTTTTGGTTAATATACTAAGCCACGAGAAGTGTGATCGAGTAAGTTCTCTTACTCTTGATGCCGATCTGACTGACAGCCTCCACAAACTTGTCATGCAGATCATTTCTCCATGTCGTCCTCGGCTTCTTCCAGGTCGATGGGTTTGGTGACAAGTTCTCCTTGTTCGCATCATGGCCATCTTCATCATGTTCATGACTCTTCGTCCATCCACGTTTGGTGCTCTTTGCACCGTCCTGCTCGCCGGCGCCGGGTCCTCCTGTAGGCTGCGCCTTCTCAGCGGCAGCATTACGGATGCTGCTGCTGAGGCTCCATGGTTCAGGGGTTCTCCTCGCCATGACATGCCCCCACATGATATCGAGGTGCTTGGTTTGCACTGGTTTCACCAGGTACTCGCACGCCCCATAAGCTATGCCTTTCTTCATAGCCTCGGGCCTCTCGTCCGCTGATAACACTGCACACATCATATCATATCATCAGTGGCTCAGTTTGGCAACGCAGGATTAAAAAAAACACTAGTGCACCACTGAATGTCGATCCCTGTGGATTAAGGTCAGAAAAAAAAAGTGTTCATTTGATGAACTCTTGTCTTTTCCATATATAGACGAGGAAACTGTAAGCAGACATGTTATACATGTTGAACAAACATCAAACGTGCCAAATAAACTCTGCAATGTTCTATTCTGTTCGGAACTGGAAGTGGAAATCACGGAGGAATGAAGCTCGTATCAAAGACATTAACGGCTAAGAGCAGCCGGACTTTGCAAATCCAATCTCTCAAACGCCCGCGGATGCGCCCGGGCGCGTCCACGGATACTGATCGGTCAAGCCTCAAATTTGCCTTGTCACAACCGGACACCTCAATTATCATATCTCAAATCCATAAACTCATGCAACTACGCTTAATCTGATCCCTGTGGAGTATGATTTGATTTGATTTAGGTATGGGTTGGAAAATGCAAGATTTTCTTTATTTAGTTGAGATTTTGATAAGTTTTGATTTGATTGAATTAATGCATGACGTGGGGGAGGGTGGTGTACAAGAGGAAAAAAACAAACTAGAGAGGGGCAGAGGTGGAGGCAAACATACAACAACCAACTCTCCTTTAATAGCAGTGATGAAAATCATTGAGGAGATCGTATTACCTTGCCTCAAACCCATGACATGCTGAATGACAGGTTTCAGGAGCAATCAAAGAGTATGCGCGTGGTGGTAGAAGACAATAAGGTTTTGATCTAGGAGTGACATACCACTGGGGTCCAAAATCATACGCCGAAGAATCTCGAGCAAGGACCAAGCGACCGTATCAAACATCCAAGCCATATGGCCCCTTTCGAGTCTAATTGTCCCGAGGTCATTCAAGTTGCTTATAAGATTAGGCCAGTTTCATTTTCTCATTGCCCAAGGGATCAAACAAGGTGGCACACACTTTAACTAGAAGTTTCTATGATTTAAATTTTGTATTTTCTGGGATGGCGATGCTTCAAATTTTCTTCTAGCTAAACTGGTTCGTGATGTAGTAGCTGTCATTTGAGTTTAATAAAGTGTGCCACACCTTCCACAAAAAAAGCGACTGTATCAAGTGCCTTGGAGATGGCGACCTTGAGCAAGGTAGCAACTTCTCTTTTGAAGCATCCGAGCGGTCTGGCGAACGAGGAGGAAATTATCGTGCGTTGTTCGCTTCTTCAAAAGGCACCCTGAATGTGCGATACCAGATCGGAGTGAAAGTACCTTGGAGATGATCTTCACAAAGTTATCAACTAGTATTTGAAGTTACTAAAGAACGTGTTTGGTTCAACCCCCTTTTTTGTTAAGTTATCTTATTACAATGTTACCTGATTACCTTAAACTTGTTTGTTTGTAAAAGTTATCAACTAGTATTTGAAGTTACTAAAGGACATCTTTGGTTCAACCCTTTTTTATAGGTATCTGATTACCTTAAACTTGTTTGATTGTATAATTGTATGCTTGACTCGATCCCTACTAGTTTGTTAGTTCTCTAATGACTACTGACTTGGCCCCTAATCTAGTTGCCCATGACTCCCCAATCTCCAACGCGAGATGCATATAGTTGTGCACGACAGAGTTTGTCTATGTATTATCCACGAGTATATGTACGGTATATACCCAGAAAAGGTCAACTCAATGTGTGTTGGATCCTATTCATTCTCTAGATTTCTATGTCGTATTTAGTTGCTCTTCTCTAGAAAAAGATATACAGAGAACCACCTCTTGGTGTGGTTGTGGAGCTACGGGAGCAGGAATCCATCCCTAGGGTTTAAATCATGACGCTCACATTTATACTGTTTGGTTCTCCTTCGATACTGCTCACCCACCCGATGTGCGTCCTCAACCAGGACTTTGAGCAGGTTGCGTCCAATTTCCTCCTCATCGAGCCAACTAGCTCCTAGGCCTACCTCTTCGTACCATGATTGTGGTCGCCAGAGGAAGCATGACTGCACCAACAACACACCCTAGACAGTGGTACACGTACTCCGAGGGCTGTCATTGGTTTATATACACCGGTGCCGGAGCATGCTCGTCTTTGGTGTCAATGGCACCGCTCGTATTTGGCACCCAAGAGCTGATGCTCTTCATCGGATTTTGCAACAATTCCCTCTTTCTTGTAATAAATCTGAGTATCATACTTGTCATGGCTGCCACGTAGGTAAACACGCTCGCTTGCCTTTTAGTTCTTCTTCCCCCACCGCTGCTTTTCCCTTTGAAATAATGCATTGTGATGTATGGACAGTCTCTGATCCTTAACAACTCTTATTTTCGGTAGTACTTCCTGCACTCACTTCATTTTATGCCTATGTAGTCATGCATTTATCTCATTTCGTGCTTTATCTCCAAACTGACAACGACAAAGAATTCAATAATGTAGGTGTCTGCATCCTCCTCTCCTCCCACATGACGACCCTTCGTCTCACCCGCCCCTACACCTCGAAGGATAATGGACATGTCAAGCACATGCTTTGCATATTCAACGATAGCATATGCACCTTCATGTACCACTCCGACACCCCTCCTCGATTCCAGCCCAATCCGCTCTCTATAGTTACTCTCCTCCCCACCTTTTCCCTTGAAACCCATGGTGGATTTACACCCCTAACCACCATTTTTTGCCACCATTTTGTAATAGTATATGCATCTTTGGTTGTCTCTACGACCCCACTTCAGCCACCACCGCACCCCGCCAGGTAGCCTGCATTTTTCTTGGCTATCATCCTAATTCGACAGGGTTTTGATGCTACGATCATGTGGTGCAACACATGATAGTGTCTCGATATATGTACTTTGACGGGCATTCTTTCCCATTTTCATGAAATTCATGCTCCATCAAATACATTGACACCGACATTCGTACCTCCGTGTCAATGTCCCACGCTGGCTCATATAGACCGAGCCCCATGCCCACACAACCCCTGTTGACATGTCCCGGCCACGTACTGCCATGTCACACATTTCTGCTACCAGATGCTGCCTGAAATGGATCCCATGGCACCAGGTGCTGCCATGGAAGCCCATGTCACCCCGACATGCTGCCGCGACACACATTTCTACCATTGATATACCTGAAGAGGATATCATGCCACCTATTTTCTTACATGACGACCCTTATATTACCATGCCCGCCTCTGTTGTAATGACTATAATTACTGCCTTGACACCTGTTTTCGCACCCAATACCACTGAAATGGCTACCATGGCACCCCATGCTACCGAACATTTCCTAGTTGTGCCCCCAAACATTGAGACCATTCTCGTGTCACTCTGTCACCGACAGCAAGGTCCATGCTACCCTCACACCCCATGGTCAATCGGGCATAACGCATGTCTTCTAGTCTAGCACCTGGTACGATTTGACTGCGCTCTCACCATCACTGTCGCATCTCCACTGCAGCGCTCCACTCCTACTACTCTTTGGATCCCAATTGGCGAGAAACAATGCATGCTAACATTTTGGATTGACTGTGGGTTCACCCAACATTTTGGCATCGACTTCTTTGAGGCCTTTTCTCCCATTGTCAAGAGACCACCATTCACATCATTCTCCAAATTGTTGCATCTCGTTGACGGGCGTTGCATCAACTCAAGATCAACAATTGGTTCTTTCATGGAGCCTGTAAAACATGTTCTCTATTAGCATTCCATCGGCTTTGCCAATGCTCATTGTCCAACCAACACATGCCTTCTTGCCATGTCCCTATATTGGCTCAAATTTTGGTATCACCTCCCACCACCGAAACACTGTCTACTAAATGGGATGGAATGTTTTTTTGGAAGGGTACTACTAGAGCGTTTTGGTACTAAAATAGAAGTGTGCGTGCACTAACTCATACGTGCGGGGCGTTCATAGATGCAATCTAAATTTATGTGTTATGCATCCAAAGGTACATCTACTTAGGTGGAGCCGGTATGCAAACACTTGGTTGTGCATACCCAATGTTGACGCATGAAACATGGCCACCCAAACCATTTGACGCCCACAAAGTATATGCCAACTTGTGCAGGCAAAACTCGGTCGAGGACTCTTGTTCATACCCATTTAAGGTAGAAAATGGAAGATTAGATTAGGGAAAAGGCTTTACCGATGGCCGGCAAATCCATCTTGAGGTTGATGAGATTGAGAAGCTTGAAGCTATCCATGTCCGATAGGTACACATCGCTGACCACCAGATCGAAATTGTCCCTCCCCTCCCTAAGCATCTGGAGGGCCGTCATCGCGTCCCTCATGATTGTCGTTGCCACGCATAAGAACCAAAACCAAGAAACACCAGCATATTGGTCCCAATAGATTTAACCATGCGACTTGGATCTAGATGGATTAGGTGGTTAGGAACACTCACGACGGTAGTTGCGCATGCGCAGGAGAATTTCTAGGACCTTGAGACTGACAGGATCATTGTCAATAGCGAGCACACGCAACCCCAGTGGGAACTCGCTCACAATCGCCTCCTTTCCATGCCTTTCCTCACGCATATCCATCTCTTCTTCTCCCCTTTGATAAACTAACCACAATTTGCTAACCAACATCAATAAACAACCAAAACATGACAAAAACCCTACAGAAATCCAAGAATAGCAAGAAACAGGCTTAGGAATTCACACCTTGTGCAAAGGATCCCTGGACGGCGTGCTAGGCGTAGAATAAATTGGAAGTTGCAAGAACTCCAGAGTAGCAACAAGGACTCGAGGATGGACAGAGGATCTTATAGATTGGCCGAAATTAATGGGTGCCAAATATAGGAAGTGCTATTCGCATGTAAATTTTTTGTACTCCTTAATTTCACTATTTCAGTTTCCATCTCATTGCCAAAATGATGCCGGGCTGACCTCTCTTTGTGTTTTGTTGTGTTGTGTGGTTCACGGGAACCACCTTTTCCTTTCTATTTTACCCTAGCAAATCTTGGAGGATAGGTATGATTTGAATCCTTGTGATGTGTCTGATTGTTGTTTAGGCGTGTATGATAAGTCAATAGAGTTCATCATGTCTTGTACTCAAATCAGTTGAAGAATTGTGTTACGTGATCATATAACCTAAGAGTTGATATTTTTTTATGAGAGAAAGTTAATCACCCTCCAAAACAAACACTTCATTACAACATCAAGATCCTGTAGAATGGAGAAGTTATTTCTTCAAATTTTGCATCTAGCGTATTGTATCTATGGTTGATGACTATGATTTACTTGTTGGAAATGTCCCTAGAGGAATATTTGTATGATTATATTTCCATATCAGAGTTAAGAGTTTATATTCTATGCTATAACTGCTATGATCCTGGAATATGCAATTTAGTGGAAAACTCATATGCACATGTGGAATAATAAATGGTAAATAAAAGATTCCTAGTGTTGCCTCCAAGACTAGCTCAAGTGTTGTTGGTGTTCACTTTTCCGGATCTTACGATATCATTAAGTGTAAAAATGATCCTAAAACAACATTGAGACTATGAGTTAGAAGAATGATCATATTGAATCGACCCAATCTTGTTTGTTATAAATCGAGTTAATATCGCCTGCATTCAATTGTAATAACACGAAGTGTTAACGTGTGATATTGCTCCTTAGACCATGAGAGTATCATGGTCACTTCTTACCATGCAATGGGCTTTGGAGTTGCTCAAACTTCGCTCGTAAACGGGGATCATAACGACAACTTATAGGTTCATCAGAAAGTTTGACAAGCGACTGGATAGCTCGAGAGTGGGATTTGCTTCTCTGACGATGGAGAGATATTCTTAGGTCCCTCTCAGTGTGACGGCAATGATCATCATCTGGCTAGACAAGCGTGACTTCGTCACGGGGATGATGTAACTGTTGGGTAACATAACATGCAATTTCAAAAAATTTCCTATGCTCACCGAAGATCTATCTAGGAGATGCATAGCAACGGGAGGGGGAGAGTGTGTCCTACCCTCTTAGACCGAAAGAGGAAGCGTTTGCTCAACGCGATTGATGTAGTCGAACGTCTTCTCGTTCCGACCTATCGAGTACCGAACGTACGACACCTCCGAGTTCTGCACACGTTCAGCACGATGACGTCCCTCGAGCTCTTGATCCTGTAGAGGGTCGAAGGAGTAGATGAGTTCTGTCAGCACGACGGCGTGGTGACACGGATGGTGATATGATCCGCTCAGGGCTTCGCCTAAGCACCACGAGAATATAACCGGAGGCATAAACTGTGGAGGAGGATGCCGCACACGGCTTGGAGCAATTGGTGTGTCCTCTAGGGGCTCCCCCGTATATAAAGGAGGGAGGCAGAGGAGGCCGGCCCTAGGCGCGCCCCAAGTGGGAGGAGTCCCACTTGGGCTCCTAGTAGGATTCGACCCTCTTCCTTTTATCGGAGAGGGAAAGGGGGAAGGAGAGGGAGTAGGAGAAGGAAAGGGGGCGCCGCCCCCTTCCCTAATCCAATTCGGCCTTCTCCCTTGTGGGGTGCGTGCCAGCCCCTTGTGGGCTGGTTAGCCTCCCTCCTATGGCCCATATCTTTCCCCGGGGGGTTCCTGTAACCCCTCCGGTACTCTGGTATGTATCTGATACACTCCGAAACCCTTCCGGTGTCTGAATACTACCTTCCAATATATAAATCTTTACCTCTCAACCATTTCGAGACTCCTCGTCATGTCCGTGATCTCATCCGAGACTCTGAACAACCTTCGGTCACCAAAACACGTAATTCATATAATACATATTGTCTTCGAACGTTAAGTGTGCGGACCCTATGGGTTCGAGAACTATGTAGACATGACCGAGACACCTCTCCGGTCAATAACCAATAGCGGAACCTGGATGCTCATATTGGTTCCCACATATTCTATGAAGATCTTTATCGGTCGAACCGCAATGTCAACATACGTTATTCCCTTTGTCATCGGTATGTTACTTGCCCGAGATTCGATCATCGGTATCTTCATACCTAGTTCAATCTCGTTATCGGCAAGTCTATTTACTCGTTCTGTAATGCATCATCCCATAACTAACTCATTAGTCACATTGCTTGCAAGGCTTCATATGATGTGCATTACCGATAGGGCCCAGAGATACCTCTCCGATACTCGGAGTGACAAATCCTAATCTCGATCTATGCCAACCCAACAAACACCTTCGGAGATACCCGTAGAGCATCTTTATAATCACCCAATTATGTTGTGATGTTTGATAGCACATAAGGCATTCCTACGGTGTCCGGGAGTTGCATAATCTCATAGTTGGAGGATTATGCATTTGACATGAAGAAAGTAGTAGCAATAAAACTGAACGATCATTATGCTAAGCTAACGGATGGGTCTTGTCCATCACATCATTCTCCTAATGATGTGATCCCATTCATCAAATGACAACACATGTCCATGGCTAGGAAACTTAACCATCTTTGATCAATGAGCTAGTCTAGTAGAGGCATACTTGGGGCACGGTGTTTTGTCTATGTATTTACACATGTATCATGTTTCCGCTTAATACAATTCTAGTATGAATAATAAACATTTATCATTATATAAGGAAATATAAAATAACAACTTTATTATTGCCTCTAGGGCATATTTCCTTCAGTCTCCCACTTGCACTAGAGTCAATAATCTAGTTCACATCACCATGTGATCTAACACCAATAGTTCACATCTGTATGTGATTAACACCCATAGTTCACATCGCCATGTGACCAACACCCAAAGGGTTTACTAGAGTCAATAATCTAGTTCACATCGCTATGTGATTAACACCAAAAGATTACTAAGGTGTGATCATGTTTTGCTTGTGAGAGAAGTTTAGTCAACGGGTCTGCCACATTCAGAGCCGTATGTATTTTGCAAATTTTCTATGTCTGCAATGCTCTACATGGAGCTACTCTAGCTGATTGCTCCCACTTTCAATATGTATCTAGATTGAGACTCAGAGTCTTCCGGATCAGTGTAAAAGCTTGCATCGACGTAACTCTTTACGACAAACTCTTTATCACCTCCATAACCGAGAAATATTTCCTTAGTCCTTTTAGGTAACTAAGGATAACTTTGACCGCTGTCCAGTGATATACTCCTGGATCACTATCATACTCCCTTGACAAACTCATGATAAGGTACATAATAGGTCTAGTACACAACATAGTATACTTTATAGAACCTATGACTGAGTCATAGGGAATGACTTTCATTCTCTTTCTGTTTTCTGTTGTGGTCAGGTTTTGAGTCTTACTCAACTTTAACCTTGCAACATTGGCAAGAACTCCTTCTTTGACTGTTCCATTTTGAACTACTTCAAAATCTTGTCAAGGTATGTACTCATTGAAAAATCTTATCAAGCGTCTTGATCTATCTCTATAGATCTTGATGCCCAATATGTAAGCAGCTTCACCGAGGTCTTTCTTTGAAAAAACTCATTTCAAACTCTCCTTTATGCTTCCAGAAAATTCTACGTCGTTTTTGATCAACAATATGTCATTCACATATACTTATCAGAATGGCTGTAGTGCTCCCACTCACTTTCTTGTGAATACAGGCTTCTCTAAAAGTCTGTATAAAACCATATGCTTTGATCACCTCATCAAAGCGTATATTCCAACTCCGAGATGCTTGCACCAGTCCATAAATGGATCGCTGGAGCTTGCACACTTTGTTAGCACCTTTAGGATCGACAAAACCTTCTAGTTGCATCATATACAACTCTTCTTTAAGAAATCCATTAATGAATGCAGTTTTGACATCCATTTGCCATATTTCATAATCATAAAATGTGGCAATTGCTAACATGATTCAGATAGACTTAAGCATCGCTACAGGTGAGAAAGTCTCATCATAGTCAACTCCTTGAACTTGTCGAAAACCTTTTGCGACAAGTCGAGCTTTATAGACAGTAACATTACCATCAGTGTCAGTATTCTTCTTGAAGATCCATTTATTCTCTACGGGTCACCGATCATCGGGCAAATCCACCAAAGTCCACACTTTGTTTTCATACATGGATCCTATCTCAGATTTCATGGCCTCAAGCCATTTATCGAAATCTGGGCTCATCATAGCTTCTTCATAGTTCGTAGGTTCGTCATGGTCAAATAACATGACTTCCAGAACAGGATTACCATACCACTCTGGTGCAGATCATGCTCTGGTTGACCTACGAGGTTCTATAGCAACTTGATCTGAAGTTTCATGATCATTATAATTAGCTTCCTCTCTAGTTGGTGTAGGCATCATGGGAACAGATTTCTCGGATGAGATACTTTACAAATTGAGAGAAGGTACAATTACCTCATCAAGTTCTACTTTCCTCCCACTCACTTTTTTCGAGAGAAACTCCCTCTCTAGAAAGGTTCCGTTCTTGGCAACAAAGATCTTGCCTTCGGATCTGTGGTAGAAGGTGTACCCAATTGTTTCCTTAGGGTATCCTATGAAGACACACTTCTCCGATTTGGGTTCAAGCTTATCAGGCTAAAGCCTTTTGACATAAGCATTGCATCCCCAAACTTTAAGAAACGACAACTTAGGTTTGTTGCCAAACCACAGTTCATATGGTGTCGTCTCAACGGATTTTGACGCTGCCCTGTTTAACGTGAATGCAACTGTCTCTAATGCATAACCCCAAAATGATAGTGGTAAATCGGTAAGAGACACCATAGATCGCACCATATCTAATAAAGTGCGGTTACGACGTTCGGACACACCATTATGATGTGGTGTTCCAGGTGGCGTGAGTTGTGAAACTATTCCACATTGTTTTAAATGAAGGCCAAACTCGTAGCTCATATATTCACCTCCATGATCAGATCGTAGAAACTTTATTTTCTTGTTACGATGATTCTCCACTTCACTCTGAAATTCTTTGAACTTTTCAAATGTTTCAGACTTGTGTTTCATTAAGGAGATATACCCATATCTGCTCAAATCATCTGTGAAGGTCAGAAAATAATGATACCCGCCACGAGCTTCAACACTCATCGGACCGCATACATTGATACGTCTCCAACGTATCTATAATTTTTGATTGTTCCGTGCTGTTATATTATCATTCTTGGATGTTTTACAATCATTTTATAGTCATTTTTAATCATTTTTTGATACTAACCTATTGACGTAGTGCCCAGTGCCAGTTCTGTTTTCTGCATGTTTTTTACATCGTAGGAAATCAATACCAAACGGAGTCCAAACACAGCGAAACTTTTTGTGGATTTTTTTGGGCCAGAAGACACCCAATGGGACATGAACGCACCTGAGGGGAGCACCAAGGGGAGCACAACCCATCAGGGCGCGTCTAGGTTGTGCCCTCCTCATTGGCCTCCCGCATCGCCTCTTTGCTCTATAAATACCCCAATATTGCATAAACCCTAGGGGAGTCGACAAAACTCAATTCCAGCTGCCGCAGAGTCCAAAAACACCAGATCCAATCTAGACACCATCTCGGAGGGGTTCATCATGTCCATTGGTGCCTCTCCGATGATGCGTGAGTAGTTCTTTGTAGACCTACGGGTCCGTAGTTAGTAGCTAGATGGCTTCCTCTCTCTCTCCCTCTCTCTCTCTTGATTATCAATAGAATGGTCTCTTGGAGATCCATATGATGTAAGCCTTTTTGCGGTGTGTTTATTGGGATCCAATGAACTTTGAGTTTATGATCAGATCTATGTTTTAATCCATGAAAGTTATTTGAGTCTTCTTTGATCTCTTATATGCATGAGTGATTATAGCCTCGTATTTCTTCTCCAATATTTGGGTTTTGTTTGGCCAACTTGATCTATTTATCTTGCAATGGGAAGAGGTGCTTTGTGATGGGTTCGATCTTACGGTGCTTGATCCCAGTAACAGAAAGGGAAATGATACATATGTATCGTTGCTATTAAGGATAACAATATGGGGTCTATTTCTACGTAAATAGATCTCATCTACATCATGTCATCTTTCTTATTGCATTACTCCATTTTTCCGTGAACTTAATACACCAGATGCATGCTGGATAGCGGTCAATGTGTGGAGTAATAGTAATAGATGCAGGCAGGAGTCGGTCTATTAATCTTGGACGTGATGCCTATATGATGATCATTGCCTGGATATCTTCATGATTATTTGAGGTTCTATCAATTGTCCAACAGTAATTGTTTTCCCACTGTTTGCTATTTTTCTCGAGAGAAGCCACTAGTGAAACCTACGGCCCCCGGGTCTCTTTTCATCATATGTGCCTTTGCGATCTACTTTCCCTTGCTTTTATTTTCAGATCTATTAAACCTAAAATACAAAAATACCTTGCTGCAATTTATTTATTCCACGATCTATTTATCCTATCTACCACAATTATCTCACGTTATCTTGCCTACTTGAGGCGCCATACCCGAAAGGGATTGACAACCCCTTTAACATGTCGGGTTGCGAGTATTTGTTATTTGTGTGCAGGGGATGTTTACGTGGTGTTAGGAGGTTCTCCTACTCGTTCGATAACCTTGGTCTCATCATTGAGGGAAATACCTACCGTCGCTATACTGCATCATCCCTTCCTCTTTGGGGAAATACCGACGTAGTTCTAGCAGACATCAAAAGGAATTTATGGCGCCGTTGCCGGGAAGGATCATCAACATCAACCAGGTTCCTAATCACAAATGTCATCTCCTCGCAATTTACATTATTTTCCATTTGCCTCTCGTTTTCATCTCTGCCACTTCACAAAAATTTGCCGTCTTGACTCACCCTCTTTTTCGTTTGCCCTTATGTCTTTCTTGGTTTGTTTGCTTGTTTGTTTGGCATAATTGTGTGTTTTATTGGAAATCCGAAACCAAAAACCTTATTGAGGGAGTCCCGGATTAGGGGGTGTCTGGATAGCCGAACTATAACCTTTGGTCGGACTCCTGGACTATGAAGATACAAGATTGAAGACTTCGTCCCGTGTCCGGATGGGGCTTTCCTTGGCGTGGAAGGCAAGCTTTGTGATACAGATATGTAGATCTCCTCCCATTGTAACCGACTCTGTGTAACCCTAGCCCTCTCCGGTGTCTATATAAACCAGAGGGTTTTAGTCCGTAGGACGCACAACAATCATACCATAGGCTAGCTTCTAGGGTTTAGCCTATCTGATCTCGTGGTAGATCTACTCTTGTACTACCCATATCATCAATATTAATCAAGCAGGAGTAGGGTTTTACCTCCATCGAGAGGGCCCGAACCTGGGTAAAAACATCGTGTCCCCTGTCTCCTGTTACCATCCGCCTAGACGCACAGTTCGGGACCCCCTACCCGAGATCCGCCGGTTTTGACACCGACATTGGTGCTTTCAGTGAGAGTTCCGCTGTGCCGTCGTCATCAGGAAGGATGCCTCATCCCGTCTTTAAAGACGGCACTGTTGCTAAAGGAGCTTTGGCTATCGGCCAAACTCTCCGGCTAGGCGGTTTTCTTATGACCGCCTGTTCGGCCGCCACGCTGACGATGACTTCTCGGGTCATTGAAAGCAATCTCCATGTCAACTCGGAACTCGCCGAGCAGCTAGATCCGATGGAGCTCTCTTCCTTAAACGAGCTCTTGGATCGCATCGCCGCCCTGGGAGTTGCTACAGACTACGATCAGATTGGGCTTAAACCCGATCTGAGAGAGATTAACTCTCCCCAGGTCACCCACCACATTGCAGTGGTGGAGGAACAATGCGGCAAGCCTTCATCTATCTTAAGGACTAGTTATGTACGGATTCCCGATCCCTCCAAGCCGGATACCCGCGGAGGGGAGGACGTCACTCAAGCCCTGAACCTAAAGTCAGGCAGCGTGCTAGATTCATTGGACGATATCCAAGAACCCAAGCTTCCGAGTTCGGAAACTCCTTGGCCCCTGAGTCTCAGATTGGGCGAGGTTCCGGATGTAATTCCACCCGCCCACCCAAATATAAGGGATTTATCCCAAATTCGGCAAGAGCCCGCACAAACAGTACACCATTACTGGGCCAGATTCCTCCTGGTTATGAACAGGATAGAGGACTACCGCGAGGAGGATGCAATTTCATTCTTCTGCAATAATTGCACGGACAAGGGAATCCTCAACGCCATAAGTCGCCGTGAAATTACACGCTTCGCCGACTTGGCATCCATAGCACGAAAGTACTGTGCGATGGAAAGTGCATGGAAAACCAAAATAAAATTTTGGGACAATCCGGCCCTGAATACAACCCCAGTCCAAAATAAAAAGGTGCATTATCGCCGTGCACCTGGGTTAAACACCAAAAAGCAAAAACCCTCTATAGGGCATGGAACCGTACTGGAGGGATGGCTCAATGGACCCTGTAAAATTCATAGCACAGAGGGCGCCACACCAACTCATAGCCTTAGAGCATGTTGGATACTCCGGCAGGTGGCTAGAAGTGGCGAGGAGCTTCTAACTCCAGAATTCATAGAGCACCAGCCCAGGGATACCAGTACGGTATTAACAGTCTTCGAGACTTTCGCATCAAATAATATGCGGAAACGAACACTCCGCAACCTTGCCGAAGTCTACCAAGTAGCAACAATAAACCCATGGAGTGACACGGCTATTACCTTTAATGCTAGTGATGAACCTAAATTCCGAACAACCCGAGCACCAACCGCATTGGTCCTTAGTCCAATAGTGGACGACTTTCGCCTTACCAAGGTACTCATGGACGGTGGCAGCGGATTGAACCTCATTTATGAGGAAACCCTTCGAAAAATGGAAATAGACTGGAGCCGCATTGAGTGAAGCAACACAACCTTTAGAGGAATAATCCCCAGCCGGGAAGCATGCTGTACAGGAAAAATCACACTGGATGTGGTGTTCGGCACGCCGGATAATTACAGGTCCGAGGAGGTCACTTTTCAAGTGGCCCCGTTTAGCAGCGGATACCATGCTCTATTAGGGCGAGAGGCATTCACAATTTTTCAAGCTATACCCCATTACGGGTACATGAAGCTCAAAATGCCCGGACCCAAAGGAATCATCACTCTTTCTAGTGACCCGGATATAGCACTCCGCGCTGAAAACAAGACAGCCGCACTGGCCCTTGAGGCACTAACCGAAGCCCTAGCGGCCGAAGGCTGCGCTGCGCTCCACGGTGAATAGGGACGACGTGATACTCGATAAAAGATCCAAGTCCACCTCCTTTAAACCGGCGGACGAAATAGTCAAATTCCAAGTCCATCCAACGGACCCTGAAAAAATGGCCTCCATCGGGGCGCAATTGAACCCTGATGTAGACGCCGCACTACGAGAATTCCTACGCGAAAATTGGGACATTTTTGCCTGGCACCCTTCAGACATGCCAGGAATCCCACACAGGTTGGCCGAGCACAACCTAAACATCCTAAAAGGATTCAAGCCTGTCAAGCAGGCTCTTCGGCGTTTCTCCGAACCTAAGAGACAAGCCATGGGAGAGGAGCTAGCCAAACTACTGGAGGCCGGATTCATCAGGGATATAAAACATCCGGACTAGCTAGCAAACCTGGTGATGGTACCAAAGAAGGACAAATCCTAGCGCCTATGCGTCGATTTTAAGGACCTCAACAAGGCTTGCCCAAAGGATCCCTTCCCCCTCCCCCGCATCGATCAAATTATTGACGCCACCGCAGGACACGATTCATTATGTTTCCTCGACGCATACTCCGGCTACCATCAAATTAAGATGGCAGAGCCAGACCAAGCCGCCACGGCATTCATCACCCCATATGGCCCATTCTGCTTCAACACAATGCCCTTCAGGCTCAAAAACACCGACGCAACATATCAGCGCATGATTCAGACATGTCTGGCAAACCAGATCAGCAAAACAGTGGAGGCATACGTAGATGACGTGGTCATCAAAACCAAGCATGTCGAAACTCTAGTAGACGACTTGAGGCTCACATTCGATAACCTCCGGACATATGACATCAAGCTTAACCCGAAAAAAATGCGTTTTCGGCATACCAGCCGGAAAGTTCTTGGGCTTCATTGTATCCGGTAGAGGAATTGAAGCAAACCCAGCCAAGATCCGAGCTCTGTCACAATTGGATATTCCAAAAGACCTCAAACAAATACAAAAATTGACTGGAAGCATGGCGGCTCTAAGCCGCTTTATCTCCCGCTTGGGAGAAAAGGCATTACCCCTTTATCGCCTCCTCCGGCGCACCGAACACTTCGAGTGGACGGATGCCGCCACGGCCGGACTCGAAGAAATAAAAGCCATATTGGAAACAAACCCGGTCCTGGCCGCGCTTAACATCGGCGAAGGAATGCTATTATACATTGCGGCAACTCATCAAGTTGTAAGCGCAGTGCTCGTCATCGAATGAGAAACGGACGGTCATAAATTCCCCCTTCAAAAAACAGTTTACTATGTGTCCACTGTCCTCACTCCATGCAAGTCACGGTACCCACATTATCAAAAGATAGCGTACGCGGTGTTTATGGCATCCTGGAAGCCGCGACACTACTTTCAAGAGTGTTCAATAACAGTAGCCTCCGAAGTACCTCTTAACGACATTATAAACAACCGCGACGCGACAGGCCGGATTGCCAAATGGGCCATTGAGCTCCTCCCGTTCGACATAACCTACAAGCCACGGCGAGCTATCAAGTCGCAAGTTTTGGCCGACTTCGTCGCCGAATGGACTGAAGCCGAACTCCCTAAAGAGTACGACACATATTCCAATTGGGTCATGCACTTCGACGGCTCCAAAATGTTAGCTGGTCTGGGGGCTGGCGTCGTTTTGACGTCCCCAACAGGAGATACAGTTCAATACATACTCCAGATAATGTATACAGACTCCAATAACGCAGCCGAATACGAGGCCCTTTTACACGGTCTCCGGATGGCAGTCTCCATGGGCATTCAACGCCTAGAGGTGCGTGGGGATTCGAACCTCGCGATTTACCAAATAAATGGAGAATTTGATGCCAAGGATCCGAAAATGGTAGCTTATCGCAACGCCATTCTAAAAATGTCAGATCGGTTCGAAGGGCTCGAATTTCACCATATAGCCCGGGAAAACAATCAGGCAACAGACGTCTTGGCACGCATCGGCACAAAGCGCGATGCAGTCCCCCCCAAAATTTTCTTGGAAAGGCTATTCAAGCCATCCGTATCATGGGAAGGGGAATCCGGAAATAACAGCCTGGATCCAACTGCACCGCCCGACACCGAACATTCTGACACAGCGGGAGGCTCGGCCAACGAAGTAACATCCTCAGCCCACGAAATAATGGCAGTCATTGCCCCGTGGACAAAACCATTCCTTGCCTACCTGACCAGGCAGGAACTTCTAGAGGACCAAAACGAGGCACGTTGCATAGTGCGACGATCTAAAGCCTATAAAGTCCATGAGGGAGAGCTTTATAAGAAAAGCACTACCGGAGTCCTTCAAAGGTGTATCTCCGAAGAGGAAGGGCGAAATCTCCTGGCTGAAATTCATGCCGGACTCGGCGGGCACCATGCCGCAGCCCGGACCCTTGTAAGCAAGGCCTTCCATACAGGATTTTATTGGCCGACGGCCCGGGCAGATGCTCAGGACTTAGTCCAACGATGCGTCGGTTGCCAACTCTTTGCTAACCAAAGCCATATGCCACCCATCGCCCTCCAAACTATACCCATCACCTGGCCCTTCGCGGTCTGGGGGCTTGACATGGTTGGACCCCTTAAAGGAGGAACCCACAAGCAAAAATACTTACTGGTCATGGTGGACAAATTCACCAAATGGATAGAGGCCAAGCCTGTTAAGACGGCCGAATCCGGACCAGTGATAGACTTCATATCAGGGGTCGTACACCGTTACGGCGTCCCCCATAGCATCATCACTGATAACGGCACGAACTTTACGCCCGACGAGGTCAAACTCTGGTGCAAAAACATGGGCATCAAGCTCGACTATGCTTCAGTCTATCACCCACAAACTAACAGTCAAGTCGAGCGAGCAAATGGTCTAATCATGAGCGGCATCAAATCCAGGTTAGTGCGACCCCTCAAGGAATCTAATACGCACTTGGTAGAGGAGCTCGACTCCATACTCTGGGGGCTGCGGACCATGCCGAATCATACCACCGGATTCACACCATTTTTTATGGTATACGGCGCAGAGGCAGTTCTGCCCTGCGACATAATTCATGACTCACCTCGCGTGCGCATGTATGAAGAAAGAGAAGCCGAACTCGATCGGCAGGATAGTTTGGACGCCTTGGAGGAGGAGCGTGACGTGGCAAAAGCCCGTTCCGCATTCTATCAACAACAGGCTCGAAGATATCAAAGCAGGGAAGTACGGGCCAAAACTTACAATGTTGGCGAGTTAGTTCTACGCCTGCCGGACAAGAAAAAGGACAAACTCAAGCCCAAATGGGAAGGTTCCTTCATCATTGACCAAGTCCTGACTGGTGGGGCGTACCGTCTGCGAGATGCATCGGATAACCGACTCGAGACGAACCCATGGAACACAGCCCGTCTCCGAAGATTCTACGCCTAGCGCCGGACTCTGTGTTCGTCTCCTTCCTCTATCTATTTTTTTTACATATTAGCTATCTTATATTTCTCTCCTTCTCCCTCCTTTTCTCTTACAACCTTTAAAGGCTCGTTCGCACCTTATTCGCAAACAATTGACGCGCCATCCGCGCTCATTATACCTGGGGGCTTCTTTAACATAAGCTTGTTTATACGGGCCTCATGCCCAGCACATTGTCACACTTCCGCATGTACCTTTTATTCACCATTATATGCATCGATATGACTTAAGTTTTGGCCAAGCTGGGTTGCTTGGCTCCTGTGCTTACCCCTACGTTCCCAATTGTTCGGCTAGGCGGTAAAGGGAGCACCTCTTTGATTGTTACTGCCGGGTCACCCGGATGTGTACCTCAGACTGGGTGAAGCCGAAGCTAGCGTTCTTAAGGGAATATTCGGTCGGTGAACTAAAGATGATGTCCCACTTTTTTATTTATCCGCCCCCAGATGCTTTTCTGCTTTTTTTGCAGTCCGGACATGCACTTTAGGGCATGCCTCCCAGGAAAAGGAACCCCTAACAGAACTATTCTCCCTGGAAGATGTTTCTTACTAACCATGTAATATAACATAACTAGTTGGGCACTTGTCTGTTCAAGCACTAATGACCCCTACGCCTGGTCTCCACGCATGCCCCAGTTCTTACATAACCGTGAGGGTATTCAGACACACTCCGGACTCTCGGGTCCCAAGGTTGAAGCGAAAAGGTACGCCATGACAAATGATCTACAATCCGGCTAGAAGGCATTTTACATGTCATCTTAAATTACATAGTCAATTTGACTGGGTATATTCCTCTTCAATACCATCCAGCAGGCTGTCTAGTTTACAGTCCTGTTGGGAATATTTGGCGGCCAACTCTACCTGGCCATACACTAAACTCACAGGTATCTCCTTCCCATCGGGCCCCATAGGTCTGACCTCGGCCATGTGGTTTGGGTCAGCCTTCGTGTACCGCGTCTTCACCATGGCCCAGGCCTCCTTGGCGCCTTGACGGCAGGCCGAAATCTTCCATAACCGTAAGCGCCGCCGCGCTCCCTTCAGCTTCTCTGCAAGCTCTCCAAAGGCCTTTGGGCATGGAGACAGACGGCCACAAGGCCTGGGCGACGCCTTGCATTACCTGCCGAACTCGTTCGTGCAGTTGTGAGAGCTCGGGAAGAAGGTCACCCGTAGAACCGGGCATTTCCTCTGCAGGCCGACCTGTCAGCATACCTACAGACATAACTCTGTCAATCGACTTCCTCGCCGAACTCTTTTTTCGAAGTTCGTTGAAGCACTTACTAAAAATGCCGCGTCAAAGCCGCCGATTCTCCTTCACGGAGTCCGACAGCTAAGCACGAACATCCTTTAGTTCCTCACCCAGCTGGGTGTTTGCATCTTGGAGATTATTCTTCTCTTGCCTCACCCTCGTAAGCATGCTCTCGCCGACCTTTAACCAGCGCAAGAGTTGTTGCTTGTCCGGATCCACTCCGGCGCCATCTGCAATATTATCGTCAGATTTGCACACATGCTGCACTTCACAAACATACTTATCTTCCGAAGCATATATTACCAGAGGGGGTCTCCTTGGCCTCCCCTGCCGCGGCTAGTGCGGCCTCAAGTTGGGCTTTGCACTCTTCCAGCTCCTGGGACAGTTGGGTATTCTTTTCTGTAAGATCCTGCATAACAGATGATCCTTAAATCAGTTATTCTAACTGTTTCAAGTCTCGGGGGCTACTGACATATATAACCATCAAATTTTCTCACCCGTATGTCTTTTACATACTGCTTTGTGGCTCTAGCTAGACCATTTTGAGCGGCATGGAGGTACGCATCTCCCGTATTGAAGGCATCTAACGCCTCTTGGGAGAAACAAGCATCATGAAGAACTGTCCGGCGACGCCTGTGGTTCATGGCACTCTCCACTTTGGAATTGGTGGCAGACAGCCCGTCCGCATCCTCTGTTGGAGGAGCGTCTGGTGCACGCCTCGTGCTCGCCTCCGCTTCCGGACCCAGCCTTGGAGCCTGGCTGGTGGAGGCGCGATTGGCAACCTCTCCGGATATAGTCCGGTGAGCGCTCTTTTTCCTGAAGAAAGCATGAGCATTAGTACGCCTCGAGGGAATAAAACCTGAGAATAAAATGGCACGCCATACTGTTCCGCCGGCGTCTCAATTCAGACCGTACTTCTTTTCAGCCTGCCGGGCCTTGATGCCCCTTGTTGGCTAGCCACCGCAGGCTTGGCCCTCCGCCTCAAGGACTTCCCCTGCAAAAATGCCATCGGTATATGGTGACCAAAAATAAGCACGGATGGATCATTTTAAAAATGTTGGGACTTCGGTCTCGGTTACTTGAAAGGCTGGAAGTAATCCGGGATAATCGGCCGTAATGGCCACCAAGGCGTTGTCCTTGCTCAATTGATGAAACACCCCATCGATCAGCTCCACAGATAAGTTCGGGTCCTCTTGGGAGTCCGGGTCGAAGGACCGTTCCGGGTCCTCGGGTTGTGGAGGGGGGCTGTTTATCTCCTTTACAGCCTGGCGTAGCTCCTGCGTTGAAATTGCTAGACTGAATACTTAACTATGGGAATATGAAATGGATGGGCGAGCGAAAGTGTCCGGTTACCCAGGTTGGAGGATTGTACATAGAAAATCCGCCCCGTGGGTTGACGTGGAGGAATTCCTCCTCTTCTCCCTTGTACAAAGCGGACAAGGTCTTTATTAGAGCGGCAGCCGAATCCGGCCCCTTGCGGCCGCACCGGGTGGCATCTTCCTCCCCGTTGAAATCCCACATGGGGTGGCCTCTATACTGAAGCGGCTGCACCCCCCGCATAATGCATGTGGCCATGACCTCAATCATGGTCAGTCCGAAATGAGCTAACAACCTTATCCGGTTCATCAGGTAAAGAACGTCCTTGTCATTTTCCTTCTGAGGGCTCCATGGACGCCAACTTAGGCGCTTCTTCAAAGGAGCATTATCGAACTCAGGGAGGCCGATCCGAACAGGGTCTGGCAGGGGGACATCTTCTATATAAAACCATTCTGAAGGCTAGCCTTCGGACGCCTTCTTTGGGGTTCCGGATAGATATCCGGTCCCGGCAATGCGCCATAGTTCGGCTCCGCCCACTTGATATATCGACCCCTCCTGAGAACGGGGCACAAGGTAGAACGGCTTCTTCCACAACGCGAAATGAGCCTCGATGCCCAAAAATAGCTCGCAAAGGGCTACGAAGCCCGCAATATGCAATATGGGGGTAGGTGTAAGGTTGTGGAACTGGAGGCCGTAGAACTCCAGGAGCCCCTGGAGAAACCGATGAATTGGAAATCCGAGCCCTCTTGTCAAATAAGGGACAAGGCATACCCGCTCTCCTTTGGAGGGATTGGGGACACTCTCCACTTGCTCTCCGCCATTATAGGTGGCAAGCCCGACTCGAACCGGGACCATGTCGCTATACTGCATCATCCCTCCTCTTTGGGGAAATACCGACGTAGTTCTAGCAGACATCAAAAGGAATTTATGGCGCCGTTGCCGGGAAGGATCATCAACATCAACCAGGTTCCTAATCACAAATGTCATCTCCTCGCAATTTACATTATTTTCCATTTGCCTCTCGTTTTCATCTCCGCCACTTCACAAAAATTTGCCGTTTTGACTCACCCTCTTTTTCGTTTGCCCTTATGTCTTTCTTGGTTTGTTTGTTTGTTTGTTTGGCATAATTGTGTGTTTTATTGGAAATCCGAAACCAAAAACCTTATTGAGGGAGTCCCAGATTAGGGGGTGTCCGGATAGCTGGACTATAACCTTTGGCCGGACTCCTGGACTATGAAGATACAAGATTGAAGACTTCGTCCCGTGTCCGGATGGGACTTTCCTTGGCGTGGAAGGCAAGCTTCGCGATACGGATATGTAGATCTCCTCCCATTGTAACCGACTCTGTGTAACCCTAGCCCTCTCCGGTGTCTATATAAATCGGAGGGTTTTAGTCCGTAGGACGCACAACAATCATACCATAGGCTAGCTTCTAGGGTTTAGCCTCTCTGATCTCGTGGTAGATCTACTCTTGTACTACCCATATCATCAATATTAATCAAGCAGGAGTAGGGTTTTACCTCCATCGAGAGGGCCCAAACCTGGGTAAAAACATCGTGTCCCCTGTCTCCTGTTACCATCCGCCTAGACGCACAGTTCGGGACCCCCTACCTGAGATCCGCCGGTTTTGACACCGACACTTATGGATCCACATCCACTTGCTAATCTTTTTAAAAGATCCAACTATGATGAACCAATTGCTAGTGATTTGAGTACACTAGATTATCTTTATGAAGTTTTGCTTGAGATTCATGAATCTGAAAATTGTGATGACGTGATAAAAGAAGAAATTTATGAAGTGATTCATGATAGCTCCTTTAATGAAAAGCATGATTGCAATGGTGTGATAATAAATTCTATTAATGTCAATTATTCCAGTAATATGCAAAACCCCAAGAATGGGGATTCTAATTTTTGATATGTCCTCTACTTATTGCAATGATCATGATTGGGGTGATTCTTCTTACGATCTTGAAAAATTATTTAAGCCTTATGATGAATATGTTTGCGATAATATAGAAGGAAGGTTTGGAAGAGTGTCAACTTTAGGTAATAATGATACCACTAGTTTGGAGAATTACCAATCTTATGAATTTTTTGATAAAAGTGGGTTTGGAGAGGTCATGACTTTATTTGATGATAATCCCACTATTTTGGAAGAGTGTCAACTTTGCATGCATGTGGGTCATATAGAGAATATGCTATGTAGTAGCTATATTGTGGAATTTTAGTATGATCCTACATGTAATTATTATGAGATATGAAAATATGGTTGTAGAAATTTTCATGCTACTAATTTATCTCTCGTCATGTTGAGATTGCTATTGTCTCTTTCTTCTTCCTTGCATATGCTAGATGTTTCTTGTCTTGATAATTTGGTTGCCTACAAAATGCCTATGCATAGGAAGTATGTTAGGCTTAAATGTGTTTGTCACATGTTTTATGATGCTCTATTTGTGCTTAAATTCTTGTCTTTCATGTGAGCATCATTGAAATCTCATGCTTGTCTTAATGGCTATAAACGAAGAGCTTGTTGGGAGGCAACCCAATGAATAAAATAAATTTTTGCTTTTTATTTTCTGTTCTTGTGTAATTGCACAATTATACCTCTGGTTAGATGTGTTTTTGTGGTTTAAATTAGTGTTTGTGCCAAGCAAGGCCTTTGGGATGATTTGGGTGAGAGTTGATTTGATCTTCCTGAAAAACAGAAACTTTTGCGCTCACGAAATTATTTTTCATTTTTATCAGAAGAGTGCTTTTGAGTTGATTCGTTTTTTAGAAGATTAATAAACAAATTATTCACGTCGTCCTAATTTTTTAAATTTTTTGGAGTCACAGAAGTATTCAAAGTAGTCAGATTGCTACAGACTGTTCTGTTTTTGACAAATTCTGTTTTCTTTGAGTTGTGTGCTTGTTTTGATGATTCTATGGTTTTCTTTGATGAGTTTTTGCCATAGAAAAGTTGGAATGCAGTAAATATAATGCAAAAATAAAATATGAATGGGTTTGCAATAATACTTATAGTAGTGGTTTGCTTTGTTATACTAACGGATCTCATGAAGGTTTTGTTGAGTTTTGTGTGATTGAAGTTTTCAAGTTTTGGGTGATCTTATGATGGATGAAGGAATAAGGATTAGCAAAAGGCTAAGCTTGGGGATGACCGAGGCACCCCAACATAATATTCAAGAAGTAGCAAGCAACTAAGCTTGGGGATGCCCCCGAGTGGCATTCCCTCTTTCTTCTAGCAACCATCGGTATTTTACTTGAAACTATATTTTTATTCGTCACATATTATGAGTTTTCCTTGGAGCGTCTTGTAGGATATAGTCTTTGCTTGTTTTGCTTTGTGTTTTAAGTATTGAACCCTTGCTGGACACACCTTTTTGAGAGAGCCAAAAACTGTGTTATGCTTTCTCCTATGCTTCACTTAAATTTTTAGAGCCATGGAATTGCTCTTCACTTATATCTTTTTGAGAACGGTGTGCTTTGTTATTTTTGAAGAAATGCTCTCATGCTTCACTTAGATTTATTTAGGAGTTAGTAATTTTTTTAAGAAATTCTCTCTTTTGATTCACTTAGATTATTTTGAGAGAAAAGAATATTATGCTCATGTTCTTCACTTAAATTTGTTTGAGCTTATCAAAAGCAACATATAAAAATAGTCCCAAAGTGATAGATATCCAAGGGGGATATAATAAAAACTTTCATGAAGATCATTGGACAAAATAAACTTGATTCTTGGTAATGGTTTTGAGATATGACGATATGATATGTGAGTCATGTTGATGAGTAATTATGCTTTAGTAAGAATATTGATGTTAAGGTTTGTGATTCCCTATGCAAGCACAAAAGTTAATAGTTATGCAATGAAATTTATATCCTACTTGTGGTGCATTATTTGGTGTTACTTATGCTTAATGCTTGGGTATGAGATTTTTCGTTTCTTGGTTGGTCACTTATCAATCTTTTTGCTAGCCTTCATTTTGCACTAAGTATGATCACTACTTGTGCATCCAAAACCCTTTAAACCAGTTTTGCCATATGAGTCCACTATACCTACCTATATGCGGTATTTCTATGCCGTTCTAAGCAAATTTGCATGTGCCATCTCTAATTTTCAAAATAAATTTCTCTTTTGTGTTCTCTACAACTCGCGAGGCGGTGAGGGGTGGCCAATATTTTCCATGCTAGATGTGTTATTCTCATGATGAGTGTTTATTCACTTGTCATTGCACGAGAGTATGACAAAGGTATTAGGTGTGCCCAGTCCCGAAATGAAAAATGAATTTACTTTATGTTATTAAATAATAAATTCCTTGGAAAGTGTTGGTATGGAGGGCACCCGTGGATACGGTTAGCCATGGAAAGTGAAAGTAATGGTGGAAAAAGGAATAAACTTTATTTTCTGATTGGGAACCGCCTATGATGTATCTAGCATGGAAAGTGTTGGGAGCTCTAAGTCATTTTCGTTGGTGGGACAAGTATGCCTCCCAAAATGTTTTTATCTCTCAATTTTCTCTTTGAGCTCTGGCACCTCTACAAATCCCTACTTCCCTCTACAAAGGGCCTTTCTTTTACTTTATGCAATTTTTATTTTTATTTTGAGTCTCCATCTTCTCTTATAGAGCACCAACTAAGGGGCACTATGATCGTATTTGAGCATTGGGTGTAGCTAATATTCAAATCATGAATGGATCAATGGTTGAGCATAATGGGCTAGGGATAACTTGCTTTAGTGTTGATATTTTGAAACACATGGTTGCTTGTTGGTATGCTTGAGTATTAAAGTCTTCATGTCAAAACTAGACTATTGCTTTGAACCATATAAAAGTCCAAATGTCCATGCTATAAAGAAAAGAAATGTGATGAACATGTTAGGCAACATTCCACATAAAAAATTAAGTTTTTATCATTACCTACTCGAGGACGAGCAGGAATTAAGCTTGGGGATGTTGATACGTCTCCGAGGTATCTATAATTTTTTATTGTTCCATGCTGTTATATTATCATTCTTGGATGTTTTACAATCATTTTATAGTCATTTTATATTATTTTCTGGTACTAAACTATTGACATAGCGCCCAGTGTCAGTTCCTGTTTTCTGCATGTTTTTTATATCGCAGGAAATCAATACCAAACAGAGTCCAAACGCAGCAAAACTTTTTGTGGATTTTTTTTGGGCCAAAAGACATCCAGTGGGCCAGGGACGCACCTAAGGGAGCTCCGAGGGGAGCACAACCCATCAGGGTGCGCTTGGGGGCCCAGGAGCGCCCTGGTGGGTTGTGCCCTCCTCGTTGGCCTCCCGCACCGCCTCTTTGCTCTATAAATACCCCAATATTCCAGAAACCCTAGGGGAGTCGACAAAAATCAATTCCATCCACCGCAGAGTCCAGAAACACCAGATCCAATCTAGACACCATCTCAGAGGGGTTAATCATGTCCATTCATGCCTCTTCGATGATGCGTGAGTAGTTCTTTGTAGACCTACGGGTCCGTAGTTAGTAGCTAGATGGCTTCCTCTCTCTCTCTCTTGATTATTAATAGAATGGTCTCTTGGAGATCCATATGATGTAACCCTTTTTGCGGTGTGTTTGTTGGGATCCGATGAATTTTGAGTTTATGATCAGATCTAGGTTTTTATCCATGAAAGTTATTTGAATCTTCTTTGATCTCTTATATGCATGATTGATTATAGCCTCGTATTTCTTCTCCGATATTTGTGTTTTGTTTGGCCAACTTGATCTATTTATCTTGCAATGGGAAGAGGTGCTTTGTGATGGGTTCGATCTTACGGTGCTTGATCCCAGTGACAGAAAGGGAAACAACACGTATGTATCATTGCTATTAAGGATAACAAGATGGGGTCTATTTCTACATAAATAAATCTCGTCTACATCATGTAATCGTTCTTATTGCATTACTCCGTTTTCCCATGAACTTAATACACTAGATGCATGCTGGATAGCAGTCAATGTGTGGAGTAATAGTAGTAGATGCAGGCAGGAGTCGATCTACTAATCTTGTATGTGATGCCTATATAATGATCATTGCCTGGATATTGTCATGATTATTTGAAGTTCTATCAATTGCCCAACAATAATTGTTTTCCCACCGTTTGCTATTTTTTCTCGAGAGAAGCCACTAGTGAAACCTATGGCCCCCGGGTCTGTTTTCATCATATTTGCCTTTGCGATCTACTTTCCCTTGCTTTTATTTTCAGATCTATTAGACCAAAAATATAAAAAATACCTTGCTGCAATTTATTTATTCCGCGATCTATTTATCCTATCTACCACAATTATCTCGCCTTAACCGGTTAGGTAAGAACTGGTGCTCCCACCTCCCACCTCGGCACTGACCTCACCACCGGCGATCTCCACCCTCATCCACTAATATGTGGATCTCTTCCAATCATCTTCTCCGGCGTCTCCTCTTGATCAAGGCAATACCCATCTCTTATGGGTTCTTCTGGTGGATCTACTCTTGGTTTGGATTTCTCCAAGGGTAGAGCTTTTTCTGATGAGGTTTTCAGATCCACTGGTCATACGATCCACCCAATGGGACGAAGGGGTTTCACATTGATTGTGTCCTTTAGCCGCCATACATTCCGGTTGTCGGAGGATTCGGTGGCGGCAGCTTTGGAGGCTGCTATTGGTGGATCGGCCATTGACCTTCGGGTTCTTCATGTCAAAGACAAGGTTTTTTCTTTCCAAGTTTCATGCAAGCAGGTTGGTTTTATTATTATGGATCTGTGCTATTTTGCTTGCGATCTGTTCAAATGTTATTTCAATCTTTGGGGCAATGGAGGGCCTAATTGGGTTCGGGAACTTAAGATCTGGCGTAAGGAATGTGATGCAGAGTGGGTTCTGATTAGTCCTACTAAACGTCGATCATCTCTGGGTATTTTGGCGATGCATAGGCCTCCGGTTAGATCTTCCCTTAAGTCAGCTTCCATAGTTCGAAAGAAATTGACCTTTGCCACTTTTGAGCAGTACTCTGCTTGCAAGGGTTATAGATATCCTGCTACTCAAAATTGCATTGATACTATTATGGATGGGGGTTATTCTCTTTCTGCTCATGAGCGTGTTGTTATTAGACAAGCGCCTCCTCTTGACTTGCATTGGACGGTAGCTCGGCCACCGATCTTGTTTGGTACTGTTCAGCCATTGCCGGAGTTGCACCAGTCGATCGCTCCGCCCCCTCTTGATTCGGTAACCGTGGATCCGCGGCCCGTGGTTTCTGGTAATCTATCTGCACAATTTGCGGAAGCGGGAATCTCTCCAGTTCAAATAGGAAACCAGGATTCTAGCCTATCTTCTTTGGAAGCCCACCTTTCTGGTCCAGTGTCACCTGAATTATCTGTTGGGACAATTGCTGGGCCTTTGGTTAATGGGCCTGCCTCGGCACATAATACCCCAGTTTCTGTCATGCTAGATGCCTCTGCTAACCCAAGCCCACCAGAGCCTTCACTGGAAATTCCGTCTTCGCAAGAAGCAGCGCAACAGTTTGACGCCATGGTCAATGACATGGTGGACCGGGTTTTAACTTGTACTGCATGTTCCCTTAGGGGCCACCTAGCATCCTCTTGTGGAATGTGAGCGGTCTGCTCGGCTTGCTCGCAAACGGGTCATTTTACCAGGGATTGTAATGATTTCGCGTGCTCCAATGGATTGGCTTGGAGGCCAATTTCTCTGCAACAAAACACGAGTATCTCGGGAAATCCTGACGGTCAGGCGAATGGTGCCGGAGTTAGTGGGATAGCTTGCCCAGTCACATCATCGCTTCCCACTTTGCACCAATCTCTCCCTATTCCTTCCAACGAAAACCCCGTCCCCTCCTCCAAGCTGCCAACAATGGTGAACTACGAGCTTGATCTGCAGCGCTTCGTCCCGACGGGCCATCACATCATCGATGGTGGTGACAGGAGACTTCCCCGCACCTTCATCACGCCTGTGGCTCGCCCACCTCGCCGTCATGAGGAGTACATGGTGGCTGAGGTCATGCCTGCTCCGGAGGGTCCAACCGGACCCGCCAGAGAAGAGATTGTGCAGTTCCTTCAGGATAGAGGTACTCTGGTTCGCTCCGCTCAGCCCTGGTTTCATGGCATAGGATTATTTCAAGTGAGGGATCCTTCTGTCAGATACACTTTGATTGAGCACCCACCTTTCCCTCTGGGCAACGATTGTTTTGTCAGATTCATGAAGCACGATGAAGGGGAAAATTTTAAGGGGAGTCACGGGTTCCGCAAGGGTTGGATTATGTTTATTGGAATTCCTCTTGATTATCGCAATACAGAGTTCATATCTCAGGCGGTTGGCACCTTTGGGAAATTTCACTCTTGGGACAGTGAAGATCCTTACTTGGTTAGGACTCTAGTGGAGGCAAGTTTTCCTGACACACCATTAGTGCCACGTGATGTCATTTTTGGTGACTACGCTGAATGGGGAGGAGCTCAAGTTTCATGGACTGCTGCTTGTTATGTGTTGGGCGCTGATTTTGCTGATCAGATGCCCAATGATGAAGATCCTATGCCTCTGGATGGAAATCCACACCCGTTGCCTGGAAACCTTTTGCAAGATAACTTGATGTTTGTCCTTCCGCCATATCCGATGCTGGGATGGAATGATGCGCCTGTGGCACCTCCAGTGGCTCAGAACAATGACATTGCTGACGATGGATGGGGGCATGCCAATTGGGGAGACAATGATGAGGAGATCCCACAGCAGCCCCAACCTGCACTGCCAGAACAGGATCAGATCTCAATTGTCATTGATTAGCCGGAGGGCTCTGTGTCTGTGGAGCAACATGTGGAAATTCTGTTGGAGGAACAAAATGAGTTACAACATGAACAACAGTTACAAGGTAATGTGCAGCAGCTTGTTGAGGATAATCCTTTAGCAATTGTTCCATATCATCCTCCTGTTATTCAGCAGCATCAGTTAATAATTGGGATGGCAAAGATTGTGGCTGGGCCACCTCTACCTCCAGAGATGATCTGGAAGAGATCTTTTGAGAACCTTCTGCCTGATTTTGTGGTCAAGAAGGTGCCGAGACCAATCTTCTTCAAGCCACTGGGGATAGTGACATATTCCAAGCGCTCCTGGATCATTGCCTTTGATGATTCACAGAGATGCTCTTCCTTGGTTCTGAGCTTGCCAAGCAGCCCTGTTCCGCGGAGGCCATTTGTGGCTAAACGCCCAGTTGCCAGAGCTCGTTTTGGAAGTTCATCTGAAGAAGTTTTCACAGATAATGACAATGTAAGAGTGGATATGGATGTGTCTGGTGAATTGCAAGCAGGAGATGTAGTGCCTGCACGCCTGGAGGAGATCTCTTCTTCTTCTGTGGTTTTTGCTTCTGCGCAGGTCAAGGACAAGAAGCAGACAAGAAGAAAGAAACCTGTGGCCCCTTTGGTGGATACTTCTATTAGAAGATGTACAAGAAGTGCGGCAAAACTTGATGGGTTTAAACCCGTCAGTTTTGAGCAGCTTTCCCTTCAGCCCACCAAGAGGCGTCCAAGGTCCAAGCCCATCCAAGAGACGGCCCAGTCCAAGCCTGACGTTGCTGGTGAGAATGGCAACACCTCTGAAGATGCTCCTCCACCCACACCTATCAATGTTCTGCAAGCATTAGGAGCGGAGCTGGAGATTGACCCTAACCTGCTGTCCAAGGAGAAGCTTATGGCTAATCCCAAGGATGATTCATCCTCCAGTGGTGTTTAAATGTTGCTGCTTATATCTTTAGCTAGGTGTAGCGAGCCTGTTAAATTCGCTGTGGTTATGTTGTTCCTGAACTTTATGCACTGCAGTCTGGTCTGGATGACTTTTGGTTTTTCTGGCGTGGTTTGTGTGGCATTATATGTCATGCAATGGCTACTTCTTTGTTTCTGGTTATATTATGAATCAAAGATCTAGGCGTAATTGGAAGGTTCTTTGTTGGAATGTTCGTGGCCTAAATTCTGAACTACGACAACGTTCTGTTAGAGAGAAAATTGCTGAAAGTCAGTGTGTGATTGCCTGCTTGCAAGAAACTAAGTTAACTGCTTGTTCCCGTTCCTTAGTTAAGGCAATATGTCCTATGGGATTTGATCACTTTATTGAGTCACCCTCGAGAGGAGCCTCAGGTGGGATTCTGATAGTTTGGCGTTCTGATGTTTTTAAAGGCGTTTTAATTGAAGTAAAGCCCTTTGGAATTATCATCAGTTTTACATCGGTGCATAATAACGAGCAGTGGTTCTTAGTAAATGTTTATGGGCCATGTCAGGGTGAGATGAGGGATGATTTTGTTAACTGGCTGTATAATCTGCAAGTGGAACCTGAACAAAAATGGTTGTTAGTGGGAGATTTCAATTTCGTCAGATCAATGGAAAATAGAAATCTACCAGGTGGGGATGTTAATGATATTTTTATCTTTAATGAGATCATTGGGCATTTAGGTCTGCTCAACCCGGGGGCCGGTGGGGACTACCACAGCCGTCACCGCTCCCGGTCCCATCGCTCGGATGAGGAGGAGGCGTCCGAGGACTCCTGCTCCCCTTCCCCCTCGCCTCCTCCACCTGCCGCGGGGGGCAAGGGCCGCCAGGACGCTCCTCTCCCTCCGCTGGGTGGCCCTTCGCTCGCGGCGGCGTCTCCCTCCGAGGGGAGCGACATCTCCAGTGTGGGCATGGTGGTCTGCCCGGCCTCCTCCCCGCGCTCCCCCGCCTTGTCCCCTCCTACGGAGCGGGACTCGATGGCCCTGCCCCTCGGCGCCCCCCCTGATGCGCCGGCGGTGCCCGCGGAGGGGGAAATGCTACCTGTGGTGGATCCCCCCCTCCCCGGCCGCCGGTCTCCCCACCGCCTCGTCTCCTCCACGGCTAAGGGATGTCCCGCCCTCGCCTCTGCCGCGGGATGCCCCGGCTCCTGTCCCTGCGACCCTCCTCGCGCCACCTCCTCCGCCGGCTGCGTCGCCACTCCTGCGCCACTCCTCCTCGGCTGTTTTGGGCCTGTTCAGCTGGCCTCTCCCTCGCCGTCTCTGACGGGGGAGGGTGCGGCTCGCATGCTCACTCTGATGGCGGCCCAGCCCCCTCCCCCCCGTTCAGCCGCCTACTCCCGCCGCGGTAGGTCGACCACCTCCCCGGTGGTTGCCTCCCGCCGGAGTGCGCGGCTGGATGCTGCCCACCCTGAGGGCAGCCCGGATCTGCCCATCCCCGAGCGGGCGGAGCTCCGCGCTGCCGCCCGTAACCTGGAGCCAGGTACGCCCCCCGTTCCCCCCTCTGCTTCGTCTTGTTCCTTCTCTGCGCTTGAGTCCATTCCTTTGAGGAACCTCGCCAAAGTGGCCTCCGACTTCGTGATCATCTTCAGAGGGGAGGCTGGCCCCCCTTTAGTCCAGATCGCGACCATCAGAGCTCGTGAGATCCTTGATGGGAAGCTCACGTAGGCCCGTGCAGCCCTGCTTTTACCCCCGTCCGCCTCTGCGGTGGGGGTGTCTCCCACCCCGCCTGGTCCGGGGCGGACGGCGCCCCCCCCCCCTCTGGTGGCAGGGGCGGAGATCCGTGGCTGTACTCGCTCCCGCACTGCGGCTCTTCGCGCGCAAAGTGCTTCTCGTGTTCTGGGGTCAAGCAGCCCCCCGATGGCTCCTTAATGCGAGCTCTCTTTTGGAACATCCGCGGCTTCGGCCATGATGGTCGTCGCCGCCAACTTGTGGAGTACATGCGGGATGAGCACATTGACATCGTTGCCGTTCAGGAGACCATGCGTCGCGACTTCTCGCTCCCTGAGCTCGACCGTTTGAGCTCCCACCTCTTTGCGTGGCACTGGCTCCCTTCTAGTGGGAGCTCAGGCCACTCGGGTGGCATCCTTTTAGGTGTGAAGGATGCCACCTTCGAGGTGGGCAGCATGGATCGGGGGGAATTCTTCGTCAGCATGGAATTATTCGAGAGATCTCTCAACTTCAAGTGGGAGATCATCATTGTCTACGGGCCTGCCGACCATAGTCGGTCGGCCGCCTTCCTTGAGGAGCTCCACCGGAAGATCTCGGCTGCCTCCCTCCCCGTGGTAGTGGGTGGCGACTTTAACCTGCAGCGCGTGGCGGAAGACAAGAGCAATGACAATGTCTGCTTTGCCCGGATGCAGTTGTTTAATGACTTCATTGCTGACCTTGCCCTCCGGGAGATTGATAGGATTGGTGCCCGGTTCACCTGGACCAATCGGCAAGCCTCCCCGACCCAGTCCGTCTTGGACAAGGTCTTAGTTTCCTCGGAGTGGGACCTCCGTTGCTCCCTAGCCTCTCTCCGCGCCGTCACTAGGATTGGCTCGGATCATGTCCCCCTTCTTCTCTCCTCCGCGGACGAGCGTCCGCCGATCCCCCCTCGTTTCTGCTTTGAGACCTTCTGGCTCTCCCAGTCTGGATTTACCGACGCCGTCTGCGCGCGGTGGATCGAGGCTCGGGCCTACCCCCACCCTCGGCCCCCTCAGCTATTGACGCGTGGCACTTCTGTGCGAAACGTGGCAGACAGTTTATGAAGGGGTGGGGGGCCAACCTTGGCCGCGACGCCTGGGAGCGTAAGAAGGCGCTGCTTACCGCGATCCAGGCCCTTGACCTTAGGGCCGACGTGGTGGGTCTCTCTCCGGACAAGTGGTTGTCCCGCTATGACCTCGAAGACCAACTCTCCGTGATCTACACCGATGAGGGGGCTTATTGGCGCCTTCGGGTGCGCAGAAATGGGTCCTAAAGGGTGACGCGAATACTACATACTTCCAGGCTATCGCCAACGGCCGCCGTAGACGCAACACCATCTGCCTTCTCTGGGATGGGGAGACCCTCCTCCAGGACCCCCGCGACATCCGGACCCATGTTGACAGCTTCTATAGGTCCCTTTTCTCTTCCGCTCCTTGGGGCGGCATCTCCCTCGCCCCTGATTGTTGGGCCGGCCTCCAGCTAGTGTCCGACGCGGAGAACGCGGCCTTGATGGCCCCCTTCTCTGAGCAGGAGGTCTGGGAGGATATCAAGGGTATGAATGCTTCTTCTGCTCCGGGCCTGGATGGACTCCCAGTCATCTTCTTCTAGACCTTCTTGAACGTGATTAAACCAGAAGTCATGGCCATCTTCGAGGAATTCTTTGTTGGCTCTATTGACCTGGGGCGCCTCAACTACGGGATCATCTCTCTCATCCCCAAGGTCCCTGGGGCGTCCGACATCCGCCAGTTCCTCCCGATCACGATCATTAATGTGATCTTCCGGATCCTGGCCAAAGGGTACGCCAATAGGGTGACCCTGCTTGCTGACCGGATGACCCACCCTAACCAGTCGGCCTTCATTAAGGGCCGATATATCCTAGATGGAGTCCTGGTCCTTCATGAAGTCCTTCACGAGGTCCGGGTCAAACACCTTAAGGCGGTCTTTCTGAAGATCGATTTCCACAAAGCCTACGACTCTGTTAGCTGGACCTTCCTCAGGGAAGTCCTTCTTCGGAAGGGCTTTGATGACCGGTGGATCACTAGAGTCATGCAAATGGTCTCTTGCGGTCGCACGGCGGTTAACATCAACGGCGAGATTGGTCCTTTCTTCCCTACCCTTTGTGGGGTGCGCCAAGGCGACCCCTTCTCCCCGTTCCTGTTCAATATGGTAGTGGACGCTCTTGCCTCCATCCTTGATAAGGCAAAAGCCGCTGGCCACATCCACGGGATTACCCCACACCTTTCTGGGGGCTCGGGGATCTCCATCCTCCAGTATGCTGACGACACGATCATTATGGTCGAAGGCTCGGAGGTGGACATCACCAACCTCAAGTTCCTCCTTCTCTGCTTCCAATAGATGTCGGGCCTCAAGATCAACTTTGAGAAGAGTGATGTCATGGTTATGGGATATTCCCCCTCTGAGTGTATGGCCATCGCCAACAGACTTAATTGCCGCCTGGGCTCTTTCCCCACTTCCTACCTGGGGACTCCCATTAGCGACTCGCGACTCTCCGTCGCGGACCTGCGGTCCTCCGTGACTAAGCTCCAATCCCGTTGCGAGCCCTGGCTGGGGAGATGGCTATCTAAGGCGGCCCGGACTATTCTCATCAACTCTTCCCTCTCCAGTCTCCTTCTGTTCCTTATGAGTTTCTACAGCCTCCATGAATCTCTCCACAAGGAGATCGCCAAAATTTAGTCCCGCTTCTACTAGGCTGGCGAGCATGATAAGTAGAAGTACCACATGGTCAGCTGGCCTGACATCTGCAAGCCCAGGGAGCAAGGTGGTCTGGGCATCATGTGCTATAAAAGTATGAACATTGCCCTTCTCTCCCGTTGGCTCTGGCGCATCGCCCAGGGGCAAGGTGGCCTCTGGCTCGACATTATCTGGAATAAATACCTGCGGGGTCAGCCGCTAGCCTTCTGCCAGGAATCGGGCGGCTCTCAGTTCTGGCAGTCTATTGTCCAGCTTCTCCCGGTGCTCCGCATTGGGACCTCCATCTCGGTGGGATCCGGCCTCTCGACGCTTTTCTAGTTTGATCGTTGGGCTGGAGACGCTCCCTTTGCGGCCCGCTTCCCCGCCCTCTTCTCTATCTCCGTCGACCCCACGATTTCGGTCAATAGGCCCCTTCTTGACTTAGGTCGCCTTGCTTTCTGCCGGCCTTTTGGGCCGGCGGAATCCGCCGCCTGGCGTGAGTTGCTTGATTGTGTTGCGTTGCATGAGCCGTTGGTGGATGGCAGATCGGACCTTGTGCGGTGGCGTCTGGATCCATGGGGCTTGTTCTCCACCAAGTCACTGTACCCGGCCATTGCCCCATCCTCCGCTCCCCTCCCCCTATCGATGGTGTGGTCCGTCCGCGTTCCCCTGAAGATCCGCATATTCATGTGGCAGTGGATTCGCGGCCAGGTCCCGTCTGGAGTGGAGGTCTGCAAGCGCAATGGCTCGGGCACCGGTATCTGCCCGCTCTGTGGAGTCCCTGAAGACTCGAACCACATCTTCTTCTCCTGCGTCTCCGCCTAGTTCCTCTGGAGCTGCTTTCGCGTGGTGGTCGGTGGTAGTTGGCGCCACACCAATTTCCCGGACCTTTTTGCTGAACTCCAGTTGTCCCCCGCGTCCTCTCGCCACATTAGGTGGCTTGAGGTTGGCGTTCTCGCCTGGACTCTTTGGACCGTTCGCAATAAGCTTGTGATTCAGCACGCTCCCCTTCGTCGCGCTACTGACGCTCTCTACAAATTCTCGGGTTTCTTGCAGCTTTGGCGGCCGCTTAGCCACCCTCCAGACCGGGACGCCATCTCCGCCTTCATCGCCGACATCCGTTCGATGGCCGTCCGCCTGTCGCCGCCGCCCCCGCCGCCTCCGCCGGATCCTGACTAGACGCCTTGTGTTTGGTGTGTGGGTGTTGTTTTTCTTTTCCTTTTGGGCTTGTTGAGCTGTGCCCTCAGCAGAACCTATGTACGTTGTCATGAGTCTTGGGTGGGTGTGTGTGGACTTGCTTCGGTTTGTATGCTCTGTGGCAGTTTGCTTTATTTATAAAGCGGAGCGAAAGCCTTTTTCGGTAAAAGGTAGAAGATTCACCTGGTCTAACATGCAGGATTTCCCACTTCTGGAACAATTAGACTGGTTTTTTTACTTCTGCTAGTTGGATAAATCAATATCCCATGACACAAGTGGCTCCTCTTGCAAGAACAACGTCTGATCATGTTCCTTGTGTCATTTCTATCAGCACCACAATTCCTAAAGCCCATATTTTTAGGTTTGAAAATTATTGGGTGCATCAGCCTGGTTCCATGGACTGTGTGAGGGAGGTTTGGAACAAACCTTCCCATAAGCATCATATTTCTGCAGTTATTATGGACAAATTGAAATCCTTGAGGTTTGCCTTAAAGAAATGGCAGAAGGGGCTTTCACATATTAAATCATTAATTGAAAAGTGCAATTGGGTAATCTTATGGCTGGATGATTTAGAGGATTGGAGGCCCATGTCCATACCAGAGAAAAACTTTAGGAAACTATGTAAGATGCATCATGAGCACCTTTTGCATTTGCAGTTTTTATACTGGAGGAAAAGATGCACTATCAGATATATCAAAGTGGGAGAAGAGAATTCAAAAAAATTCCAGGCCATGGCAACAGAGAGATATAGAAAAAATTCTATTGCTAGTCTGCAACTGTCTGATGGGACAGTTTCTTCAGATCATGGGGAGATAGCTAAGGAATTTTTGGTTACTTTCAAGGGAAGAATGGGAACCCTTAAACCAATTGTTTTGGGTAATGACATCCTCTCTTTAATTCCAAAAGTTCAAGGTCTTGAGGTGCTCACAAAACCTTTTCATCTGAATGAGATAGAAAAGGTCATAAAAGAAATGCCAATTGATAAAGCACCTGGGCCAGATGGTTTTAATGGTCTTTTTATGAAGAGATGCTGGCCAATAATTTCAACTGACTTTATTTAGTTGGTCAATGAGTTTCATGCTGGAACTGTGTTTTTAGAAAACCTCAATGAAGCTTTTATTACTTTAATCCCAAAGAAGAAATCACCTGAGGGTGTGGGAGATTTTAGGCCAATCTCTTTGACAAGTGTGGGACTAAAGTTTCTGACAAAGCTGGCTGCCAATAGGTTTTAGGAGGAAATCACCAATTGTGTGCATAAGAATCAGTATGGTTTCATTAAATCAAGAACAATTCAGGATTGTATTGCATGGACTTTTGAGTTTATTCATCAATGCAATCAGTCCAAGAAGCCAATTCTTTTGCTTAAGCTTGATTTTGAAAAGGCTTTTGACTCAATTCAGCATGAGGCAATCTTGAGAATTCTTGTGGCCAAAGGATTTGATAGCAAATGGATCTTATGGGTTCAACAACTGTTAACTTCTGCAACATCCTCAATCCTGTTAAATGGTGTGCCTGGAAAACATTTCAAGTGCAAATGTGGTGTTAAGCAAGGAGATCATATCTCTCCTTTGCTTTTTGTTATTGTTGCAGACCTTTCACAAACCATGATCAATGATCTTCTGCTTAGGGGACAACTTGTCTTGCCATTGCCAACACATGATCCTTTTTATCCAGTGGTTCAGTATGCAGATGACACCTTGCTATTTGTAAATGCTAATCTAGCTCAGTTGGAGGCTCTTAAATCAGTTCTAAATTCCTTTTCTTTGGCAACTGGATTGCAAATCAACTTTCATAAGTCTTCAATGTACCCCATCAATGTGGAAGCCTCAGTTGCTTCTGCACTTGCTGCTTGCTTTGGCTGTCAGTTAGGCTCTATGCCTTTCACTTATTTGGGGCTTCCAGTTGGGACCACTAGACCAAATATTGTTGATTTGCTTCCTTTGGTGGATTGCATGGAAAGGAGGTTAACTACAAGTTCCTGGTTTTTACCTCAAGGTAGTAGACTGTAGTTGGTAAATTCTGTGATATCTTCATTGCCCATATTCTTCCTTTGCAGTCTATCTTTACCTCAGGGAATCCTAAAACAGCTGGAAAGGATTCAAAGGCAGTGCCTCTGGAGGAAATATGGTCAGGAAAAGGGGCATTCTTTGGCTGCTTGGCCCCTTGTCTGCAGGCCCAAAATGAAGGGTGGACTTGGAATTCTGAATTTGGGATTGCAAAATGATGCCCTGTTACTTAAGTCCTTGAATAAATTCTATAATAAAGCTGATGTGCCATGGGTCAGTCTGGTGTGGGATACATACTACTATCAAAGAGTTCCACATGACACTATTCTATGTGGTTCTTTTTGGTGGAGGGACATATGTAAGTTAGTGGACAAATATCGAGCTGTAACATCTGTTTCTGTTGGCAAAGGAGATTCAGTACTTTTCTGGTCTAATCATTGGGAGATTGGCCAATCTTGTATCCCTCTACAAGATAGGTTTCCCAGACTTTTTTCATTTTGCCTTCAAAAGAGCCTTTCTGTTAAGGAAGTGATACAGGCAGGAAATTTGCAGCAAATGTTTTCTTTGCCTTTGTCTGAACTGGCTTTTAGGGAGTTCAATCATCTTGCAACCTTGTTGTCTGGTAGACATTTGGGCAATGATTATAATGATATGTGGAATTGGAGACATGGGAAAAAGGGTGAGTATTCGACAAAGAAGTACGATGAGTTTGTACACCAGCCTGTCATTGCCAATCCAATACTCAGCTGGGTTTGGAAGAGCTGCTGCACAATGACAATTAAAATGTTTGCATGGTTGGTTATTATGGATAGAGTTAACACCAAGGACATGATACAGCGAAGACATTGGAAAATTAATGATGGACCTAGTTGTGTGCTCTGCCCAACTGGAGTACTTGAGGATAGGAACCACCTATTCTTCCAGTGCAACTTCAGTATGAGGATCTGGAATTATCTGCAAGTGTCCTGGTTGAATAACAATGATATGGTGCAAATTGCCTTACATGCAAGAAAGGAATTTGATAAGCCATTTTTTGTAGAGGTGGTTTTTCTTGCTTGGTGGAATATCTAGAAAGTGCGAAATGACAAGGCTTTCAGACATGTCCATCCAACTTTTAGGCAGTGGAGAAATGGGTTTATTCATGATATTACTCTGCTCTCACACAGGATCAAGGCCAGAGACAAGGATGATCTACTCAAATGGATTGATTTTCTGCCTCCTTGAAGATCCTCACCCTTTGTAACTTTTAACTTTCTTAGTTTGTAGTTCTGTTTCTTTCCTAGACTGCTGTATAGTTTTTTCTCTTTCTTTTGTTCCCCCTCTTGAGGAACTTTGTTACTTTGTTATTTATTAATAAAATGCTATGGGGTGTAAGCCCTGTAGTCTTCAAGGTCAAATTTTTTTTATCTCACCTTATCTTGCCTACTTGAGGCGTCGTACCCGAGAGGGATTGACAACCCCTTTAACACGTCGGGTTGCGAGTATTTGTTATTTGTGTGCAGGGGCTGTTTATGTGGTGTTAGGAGGTTCTCCTAATGGTTTGATAACCTTGATCTCATCACTGAGGGAAATACCTACCATCGCTATATTCCATCATCCCTTTCTCTTTGGGGAAATACTGACGTAGTTCTAGCAGACATCATACATCAGTATGTATTATTTCCAATAAGTCATTAGCTCATTCCATTTTTATGGAGAACGGAGTTTTAGTCATCTTGCCCATGAGGCACGGTTTGCAAGTATCAAATGATTCATAATCAAGTGATTCCAAAAGTCCATCTGCATGGAGTTTCTTCATGCACTTTACACCGATGTGACCTAAATAGCAGTGCCACAAGTATGTTGCACTATCATTATCAACTTTGCATCTTTTGGCATTGATATTATGAATATGTGTATGACATGATCGAGATTCAATAAACCATTAATATTTGGTGTATGACCATAGAAGGTTTTATTCATGTAAACAGAATAACAATTATTCTCTGTCTTAAATGAATAACTATATTGCAATAAACATGATCTAATCATATTCATGCTCAACGCAAACACCAAATAACATTTATTTAGGTTCAACACTAATCCCGAAAGTATAGGGAGTTTGCGATGATGATCATATCAATCTTGGAATCACTTTCAACACACATCATCGCTTCTCCCTCAACTAGTCTCTATTTATTCTGCAACTCCTGTTTCGAGTTACTAATCTCAGCAACCGAACAAGTATCAAATACCCAGGGGCTACTTACGAGAACTAGTAAGGTACACATCAATAATATGTATATCAAATATACCTTTATTCACTTTGCCATCCTTCTTATCCGCCAAATATTTGGGGTAGTTCCGCTTCCAGTGACCATTTCCTTTGCAGTAGAAGCACTCAGTTTCAAGCTTAGGTCCAGCTTTGGGCTTCTTCATAGGAGTGACAACTTGCTTGCATTCTTATTGAAGTTCCCTTTCTTTCCCTTCGCCCTTTTCTTGAAACTAGTGGTCTTGTTTAATCATCAACACTTGATGCTTTTTCTTGATCTCTACCTTCGTCGATTTCATCACGGAGAGCTCGGGAATCACTTTCGTCATCCCTTGCATATTATAGTTCATCACGAAGTTCCAGTAACTTGGTGATGGTGACTAGAGAACTCTATCAATCACTATCTTAACTGGAAGATTAACTCCCACTTGATTCAAGCGATTGTAGTACCCAGACATTCTGAGCACATGCTCACTAGCTGAGCTATTCTCCTCCATTTTTTAGGCGAAGTACTTGTCAGAGGTCTCATACATCTCGACACGGGCATGAGTCTGAAATACCAATTTCAGCTCTTGGAACATCTCATATGCTCCGTGGCGTTCAAAACGGTTTTTGAAGTCCTGGTTCTAAGCCGTAAAGCATGGTGCACTAAATTGTCAAGTAGTCATCATATTAAGCTAGCCAAATGTTCATAACGTCTGCATCTGCTCCTGCAATAGGTCTGTCACCTAGCGGTGCATCAAGGATATATTCTTCTGTGCAGCAATGAGGATAAACCTCAGATCACGGACCCAGTCCGCATCATTGCTACTATCATCTTTCAACTTAGTTTTATATCGGAACATATCGAAAAACATAGGGAAGCTACAACACGAGCTATTGATCTACAACATAATTTGCAAATACTATCAGGACTAAGTTCATGATAAATTAAAATTCAATTAATTATATTACTTAAGAACCCCCACTTAGATAGGCATCCCTCAAGCCATCTAAATGATACGTGATCCAAATCAACTAAACCATGTCCGATCATCACGTGAGATGGAGTAGTCATCAATGGTGAACATCTCTATGTTGATCATGTCCACTATATGATTCACGTTTGACCTTTCGGTCTCCAGTGTTCCAAGGCCATGTCTGTACATGCTAGGCTCGTCAAGTTTAACCCGAGTATTCCGCATGTGCAAAACTGGCTTGCACCCGTTGTATTTGAACGTAGAGCTTATCACACCCGATCATCACATGGTGTCTCAGCACGAAGAACTTTCACAACAGTGCATACTCGGGGAGAACACTTGCACCTTGAAATTTAGTTAAGGGAGCATCTTATAATGCTACCGTCGTACTAAGCAAAATAAGATGGAAAAAGATAAACATCACATGCAATCAAAATATGTGACATGATATGGCCGTCATCATCTTGTGCTTTTGATCTCCATCACCAAAGCAACGTCATGATCTCCATCTTCACTGGCTCGACACCTTGATCTCCATCGTAGCATCATTTTCATCTCGCCAATTATTGCTTCTACGACTATTGCTACCGCTTAGTGATAAAGTAAATAAATTACATGGCGTTTGCATTTCATAAAATAAAGCGACAACCATAAGGCTCCTGCCAGTTGCCGATAACTTCTACAAAACATGATCATCTCATACAACAACGTATATCACATCATGTCTTGACCATAACACATCACAACATGCCCTGCAAAAACAAGTTAGACGTCCTCTACTTTGTGGTTGCAAGTTTTACGTGGCTGCTACGGGCTTCTAGGAAGAACCGTTCTTACCTAGGGCACAAAACCACAATGGTGATTTATCAAGTTTGCTGACCTTCAACAAGGACCGGCCATAGTCAAAATTGATTCAAGTAAAGTTGGAGAAACAGACACCCGCCAACCACCTTATGCAAAACTAGTTGCATGTCTGTCGGTGGAACCGGTCTCATGAACGCGGTCATGTAAGGTTGGTCTTGGCCGCTTCATCCAACAATACCGCCGAATCAAAATAAGACATTGGTGGTAAGCAGTATGATGATCACCGCCAACAACTCTTTGTGTTCTACTCGTGCATGTCATCTATGCATAGACCTGGCTCGGATGCCACTACTGGGAACGTAGCATGCAAATTAAAAAAAATTCCTACGCTCACGCAAGATCTATCTAGGAGATGCATAGCAATGAGAGGGGGAGAGTGTGTCTACGTACCCTTGTAGACCGAAAGCGGAAGCGTTTGCTCAACACGGTTGATGTAGTCGAACGTCTTCTTGTTCCGACCGATCGAGTACCAAACATATGGCACCTACGAGTTCTACACACGTTCGGCACGATGATGTCCCTCGAGCTCTTCATCCAGCAGAGGGTCGAAGGAGTAGATGAGTTTCGTCAGCACGACGGCATGGTGACGGTGATGGTGATTTGATCCGCGCAGGGCTTCACCTAAGCACCACGAGAATATAACCAGAGGCGTAAATTGTGGAGGGGGGGGCACACGTCTTGGAGCAATTGGTGTGTCCTCTAGGGGCGCCCCCCGTATATAAAGGAGGGAGGGAGAGGTGGCCGGCCCTAGGCACACCTCAAGTGGGAGGAGTCCCACTTGGGCTCCTAGTAGGATTCACCCCCTCCCCCTTCCTCTTGCCGGAGGGGGAAAGGGGGAAGGAGAGGGAGTAGGAGAAGGAAAGGGGGCACCACCCCCTTCCCTAATCCAATTTGGCCTCCTCCCTTGTGGGGGTGGGGGGGTGCCATCCCCTTGTGGGCTGGTTAGCCTCTCTCCTATGGCCCATATGGCCCATATCTTTCCCCGGGGGCTTCCGGTAACCCCTCCGGTACTCCGGTATGTATCTGATACACTCCGGAACCCTTTTGGTGTCCGAATACTACCTTCCAATATATCAACATTTACCTCTCGACCATTTAGAGACTCCTCGTCATGTCCCTGATCTCATCCGGGACTCCGAACAACCTTCGGTCACCAAAAAACATAACTCATATAATACATATCAACATCAAATGTTAAGCATGCGGACCCTACGGGTTCGAGAACTATGTAGACATGACCGAGACACCTCTCCGGTCAATAACCAATAGAGGAACCTGGATGCTCATATTGGTTCCCACATATTCTACTAAGATTTTTATCGATCGAACCGCAATGTCAACATACATTATTCCCTTTGTCATCGGTATGTTACTTGCCCAAGATTCGATCATCGGTATCTTCATACCTAGTTCAATCTCGTTACCGACAAATCTCTGTACTCGTTCCGTAATGCATCATCCCGCAACTAACTCATTAGTCGCATTGCTTGCAAGGCTTCATATGATGTGCATTACCGAGAGGCCCAGAGATACCTCTTCGATACTCGGAGTGACAAATCCTAATCTTAATCTATGCCAACCCAACAAACAGCTTTGGAGATACCTGTAGAGCATCTTTATAATCACCCAGTTACGTTTTGACGTTTGATAGCACACAAGGCATTCCTCCGGTGTCCGGGAGTTGCATAATCTCTTAGTCGGAGGAATATGCATTTGACATGAAGAAAGTAGTAGCAATAAAACTGAATGATCATTATGCTAAGCTAACGGATGGGTCTTGTCGATCACATCATTCTCCTAATGAGTTGATCCCATTCATCAAATTACAACACATGTCCATGGCTGGGAAACTTAACCATCATTGATCAACGAGCTAGTCTAGTATAGGCATACTAGGGACACGGTGTTTTGTCTATGTATTCACACATGTATCAAGTTTCCAGTTAATACAATTCTAGCATGAATAATAGACATTTATCATGATATAAGGAAATATAAAATAACAACTTTATTATTTCCTCTAGGGCATATTTCCTTCAGTAAAGCAATAATGAGAAAGAAGAACAAAATTGGTAACTAGGATTTCGGTATAGTGATTATGGTGATGACTCGGTAGGATACCGATGCATCCCGGGTTTTGAGAAGTATCACGAAGCAAAGGGAACATCACATGATAACCAAAGATTCACTCGAATATCATTCGTGTGCTCATAGGGATCGATATGGACGTTCACGGTTGAGGGAGTCCTGGACTAAGGGGTCCCCGGGCGTCCGGGCTATGTGATATGGGGCGGACTAATGGGCACTGAGGATATAAGATTAACGACCTTTCCTCGTGTCCAGATGGGACTCTCCTTTGCATGGGTGGCAAGCTTGGAATTTGGATCATGCACCTTCCTTTCTTTGTAAACCGACTCTGTACAACCCTAGATCCCTCCGGTGTCTATATAAATCGGAGGGTTTAGTCCGTAGGGCAGGAACACAATCATACAAGCTAGACATCTAGGGTTTTAGCCATTACGATCTCGAGGTAGATCAACTCTTGTAACCCTTATACTCATCAAAGTCAATGAAGCAGGAAGTAGGGTATTACCTCCATTAACAGGGCCCGAACCTGGGTAAACATCATGTCTCCTGCCTTCTTGTTACCTTCGATCCTTAGACGCACAGTTCAGGACCCCCTACCCGAGATCTGCCGGTTTTGACACCGACATTGGTGCTTTCATTAAGAGTTCCACTGTGTCGTCACCAGAAGGCTCGATGGCTCCATCAACCATCAACATCAATACCGCACCGAGGGAGACTTTTCTTCCCGGCTAAATCTTCATATTCGGCGGCTTCGCATTGCGTGCAAATTCGATTGGCCATCTGGAGTAGATCGACAGCTACGCCCCTGGTCATCAGATCAATTTTGGAAACCTAAACTACGTCGCTGATATCCGAGGAGACTTGATCTTCCAAGGGTTCGCGACCTCAACGCAGCTCCGGCCTTAGATCCGGAACACCTTGCCGAGTCCGAAGACGGGAGTTTAGAGCCCGCCGGACTCTCCGCAGCCATAGATCTCAGCACGGAAGATACGGAGGGGATCGTTTCATTGGCAGACCCAGAGTCGTACCAGGCTCCCCTTATAAACACGAAGCCGGACTCATCCCCGAACACCAGATCCGAACTCTCGAGGTCCGTGTTACGTGAGGTCGGCCGAGAAACTCTTGTCCCGCCCTACTCCATGGGGAGTCCAAACCTCACTCTTAAACGAGGCCCTGGACTTAATGCGATCCCTCGCCATTACAGAAGGATCGCTGCCAAAGTATGCCCAGCCCACACTAGGGGCTGAGGGCGGGGAATTTTACGTCCCACCCACCACCCACTTTATAGCCACTGCTGATGACTTTACCGACATGCTAGATTACGCCTCCGAAGACATCGATGGTATGGAAGACGATGCCGAAGAGGAGCAAAGCCAGAACCTGCCGTTTATCAGACGCTGGACGACCACTTCCTCGTATGACGCATACATGGTGGACACAACTAAATATAATGACGCTGACGATGGGAAGAATCTAGAGGACGAGCCTGCTGAAGCACCTCCGAAGCGTCGACGTCGGCGGCACAGATCAAAATCACGTCATGAAAAAGACAACAATACCGGCACCGGAGACAATAAAACTCCGGAGAATGCCGAAGACCAAGACGCCCCGGTCGAGCCAACATCCAAAAATGATGATTGGGAAGAGGGGCAAGTCAACCACGATGGTCCTATCAGGAACGAGGGCTCAGAGGATAGTAACTACCTACCAAACCCGAAGAGGATGAGAGCCTGGGCAACGAAGACTTCATCGTACCAGAGGACCCCCTCGAACAAGAGCGCTCTAAGAGCCGGCTAATAGCCACAACAAGAAGCCTGGAAAAGAAGCGAAAGCAACTTCAGGCCGATCAGGATTTACTCAATGACACATGGACCAATGTCCTGGCAGCCGAGGAATACGACCTCGAGCGCCCAACTAAGAGTTACCAAAGCGCAGGTTGCTCTCCCAATTCGACGATGAGGTCCCAAAGCCTATACCAACAACGCATAACGCGACTGACGGGCCTGACCGACCACCTCGTGGTCGGGACAGAGCGGCAACCCAAGCCGGACACCAGCCTGTGCCATCTTACCCTAGAGGCAGAGAAACAACGGCCGCAGGGTACACGCACGACCTGCGATAGGACTTGGACACTAGAGCCGGTCATACCAGATCAATTTACGGATCAAGGGGGCATGCGCCAACAACAGAAGATGGCCATCAGGCCTGGCGTGATAAACACAACCTCACCCGGGTCAAAAACCGCATACGGACTCCATTCGAACTGCGTCGTGACGTCGCCCGATACAGAGGAGCCGTGCACCCCCTATGCTTCATCGATGAGGTAATGGAGCACCAGTTCCCAGAAGGGTTTAAACCCGTGAACATTGAATCATACAATGGCACAACAGATCCCGTAGTATGGATTGAAGACTTTCTTCTCCATATTCACATGGCCTGCGGTGATGACTTACATGCCATCAAGTACCTCCCCCTAAAACTCAAGGGACCAGCACGACATTGGCTGAATAGCCTCCCAGAAAACTCTATTGGAAGCTGGGAAGACTTGGAGGACGCCTTCAGAGACAACTTCCAAGGAACCTATGTTCGGCCCCCGGATGGCGATGACCTTAGTCACATAATCCAGTAACCCGGCGAATCAGCCCGGACGCTCTGGACCAGGTTCTTAATTAAAAAGAACCAGATTGTGGATTGTCCGGACGCCGAAGCCTTCGCGGCCTACAAAGACAGCGTCCGAGATGAATGGCTCTCTCGACACCTCGGCCAAGAGAATCCGAAGTCCATGGCATCCCTCACCGCACTTATGACCCGCTTTTGCACGGGGAAGATAGCTGGCAAGCTTGTAGAAGCAATAGCACCAGCGACCCAGGCACCTCTGAAGCCAGGGAGGGCAATGGCAAGCCACGAAGCGACAAGCACAAGCGTCGAAACAATACCAAAGACACGACGTTCAACGCCGGGTTCAGCGGCTCCAAATCCGGTCAGCGGAAGAAGCCATTCAAAGGAAACAAAGATGGTCCATCCAGTTTGGACAGAATACTTGATCGGCCTTGCCAGATTCATGGCACCTTCGATAAACCTACCAATCACACCAACAGAAACTGTTGGGTCTTTAAACAGGTCGGCAAGCTCAACGCCGAACACAAGGGGAGAAGGCCGCCCAGCGAGGACAACGAAGAAGAGCCTCTCCCACCGAACACAGGGGGCAGAAGAAATTTCCCCACGAGGTCAAAATGGTGAATATGATCTATGCCACCCACATCCCCAAACGGGAGTAAGGGACGTCTACGCCGTAGAGCCGGTCGCCCCAAAATTCAACCCATGGTCGGCTTGCCCGATCACCTTCGATCGAAAGGACCACCCGACCAGTATCCGTCATGGAGGTTGGGCAGCTCTTGTCCTCGACCCAATCATCGACGGATTCCACCTCACGCGAGTCCTCATGGACGGTGGTAGTAGCCTTAACCTACTCTACCAGGACACCATCCGCAAAATGGGTATCGATCCGTCAAGGATCAAGCCCACTAAAACTACCTTTAAAGGGGTAATACGTGGCATAGAGGCATGTTGCTCAGGTTCAATAACATTGGAAGTTGTCTTCGGCTCGCCCAACAACTTCCGTAGTGAGGACTTGATCTTCAATATCGTACCCTTCCGAAGTGGCTATCACACATTGCTCGGCCGAACCGCCTTTGCTCGATTCAATGCGGTGCCACACTATGCTTACTTAAAGCTCAAGATGCCCTGTCCACGCGGTGTCATAATGGTTAACGGAAACACGGAATGCTCCGCCCGCACCAAGGAGCACACTGCGGCTCTCACAGCCGAAGTATAGAGCGTCCCCCTCAAGCCGCACACCTCATCGGCCATCAAGCCGCCGGACTCTGCTAAAAAAGTCCAGCCAGTCCTGCAGGCCGACAGCTCGGTACCTCCGGAGCTAGACTAGCAGTTTCGCCTCCGTCGATCGCCGCGCATAACCGCGGAATTCGTACCGTGCATGCATCACTACACACTCAAAATAACTTGGGCATCAACGGAGGCACAATACGAACATGTCTATAGTATGGTTCGACCCTATAGGACCTTCCACCTTTCTTCGATTATTTTTCTCTCCTATCACAGGTGTGCTCGAACCTATATACCCTACAGACTTACAAGGACTCTCTTCGAGCCCGGTTTCGTGCGGATAACCAAAGACCATTCCCTTCAAGGAACCCCTCTCTACAAGGCGAAAGCGGCGCAGACGTGCGGCAGGATTTCCAAAGAACTCTTCAGACCAAAAAGGACCTGCACTGAGCTTTTCCCCTTATTATTAGTCCCCAGGCATGTAAAATGACTTTGGTGCTTATGGTACCCTCTATAAGATCACGTTTTGACGTATCAACTAGATCCTAGTAGGGACAATTTTTCGTATCAACTTTATTCATAAAACTGTACCCCGTCTTGTCTCACATACCTCGACGCCCATTGCCAGGGGCTCTATACGACCACATATGTACCGCCAAACAAAAGCCCAAATAGCTCTGCAACACACTTCGGCGTCCCGAGGTCAGGATTATATGCATCAGCTCCGAATCATGTCTTTAGTCAATAGTTGGGTTGCCCGGCTCCTGTGTTTGATACCTTACATTCTGTTTGTTCGGCTAGGGTAGTAAAGGGAGAACTACTGCGATTGTGTTTCTGGTTCGTCCGGTTAAGCACCTCAGTAGAGAAAGGCAAAAACTGACTGTCATGATGCGGCGAGAGCTGGTCAGCCACTCGGTGACTTACTAAATCTTTAACGATTTTTCCGTATTAACCGAAGGACTGTTTTTTCAGTCATATACGTAATGCATCCACATTTGGATAGCCGCATACGTACCAGGGGCTATTTTATAGCCCCATTGTCATACTCCTATGGCTAAGTGAGAGTGGTAAAGCCATATAATCCGATTTCCTAGTTCGCCGCACTGACACCTCCGTCACGGACCAAGACGTTGGGTCAAGAGTGCTCATGTGCTATTCCGAACACCCCCGTAGCATATACATGGGGGCCGAAGCCGACGACTGGAAAACCCTCAGGAATACAAAAACGGCCGCACAGGAGGAAAGAAATTTCCGATAATGGCACAAATATATTACAAAGCCTTAGTGTATATAACAAACACGTCTGGGTCATTCGGATACATTCATTCAAATATAATATCCTTTGAGCATTGACCCTCTATCAGGCGAGCATCCTCTAGGACATCGTCTAAATAACACTCCGGCGTGTGGTGGTCCTTGCCTTTGGGAGGACCCTCCACCGCAATAACGGCGGCCTTCATCTTGGCCCAGTGCACCTTAACACGGGCAAAAGCCCTCTGCGCACCTTCTATGCACACCGACCGTTTGATGGCATCAAATCGGGGCACGACATCGATGATTCACCGCACCAGGGTAAAATAGCTGCTCGGAATGGGTTCGGCCGCCTACAGCCGGAGTATGACCTCCTTCATGGCCGCTTCGGACATCTTATGCAACTCGGCCCACTGCGCCATTTGGTCGTTCAGCAGCATCGAGCGCTCATGCATTGCAAACTGCGGCCAAAACAGCTTCTCCGTCGCATACCCCTCTTGGGCTCCGTAGAATTGCGCAGTGTCAGTGGTGCTCTTAGGAAGATCCACAAAGGCGTCTAGAGAACTCCATAGTCGATTAAGCAAGGCATACCTCTGATCGCCAAACTTAGACTGTAAAAGAAAGGGCTTACCAGCCGTTATCTGTCCGGCCTGTCGGAGCTCCTCGCGAGCCGCTCGGGATTCGGACCTTGCCTCTTGGGCATCCTGAAGGGCCTTGGCGAGTTCGGCCGGCTTAGCTTTATTCTCCTCGTCGAGGAGCTCGCACTTGCGAGTTGCATCCTTGAGCTCTTGCTCAATCTTGGATACCCGCTCCTCGAACTGGCGCCGGGTGGCCTGTTCGGCCTTCAAATCAGCAGCCGCTTTCTCAGCAGCTGCATTGCCCTCCCTCGCCTGCTCCTTCGCACGGGCAAGGTCACTCCTGAGGGTCTCAACCTCAGCAGCGCCATCTACAATTATGCATGTAGCGGCGTGTAAGCTTCAACTTTGCATTTGCAAACTAATTCAATTGAATATGGAGCACTTGAAACATACCTTGTGCCTCATCGAGTCGCTTGTTAATCCAGATATTGTCCTCATCGACCAGCTGTAGTTTCCGCTTCAGTTCAGAAACTTTGGTGGCCTAAGCGGTCGCCGCTAACAGTGAAGCCTGATTTTTTATCAAAAAAGATAACTATGTTATTTCCTGCGGATACCTATAGACCCTCTGTTCGCCCTCTTTCATTGGCCAAACAGAGTCTCAGGGGCTACTATCTATATATAGGCAGATTTTTTATGGAAAGCAGCCAAAAGACATTACATCGCATACCTCGAAGCTTGTTAGTAGGCTCGTGAAGGCTTCATTCAGTCCGCTCTTAGCGGACTGAACCTTTTCAGCCACCGTACCCATCAAGGTACGGTGCTCCTCCAAGACAGATGCACTTTGCAGAGCATCCATCAGCATGTTCGGCGCCTCTACATTTGTAGAGGTCGCAGCCGGAATAGCTGTCTCCCCATCCTGCAAACGGGGCTGCTGATCCGATTCCGGAACTGTTTGGGTCTCCGAAACAGTATCCGCCTCAGGGTCGTATGATCCAGGACCCCCGTTGCTGGTCTCCATGAGGGTTGCGCCCCCTATATTCTCAGCAGCCTCCGGTGCCGTCTTGTTCCCCTCCTGCACTTCTTCGAAGCCTGGAGAAATCCTTTGGGATGACACCTCGGTGTCATCCTCCCTAGGAGGCGAGGAAGGTTGTGGAGGCGTCTCGCTCTCCATCTTCTCCGGAGAGAGATCCCCCGATGACAATGATTCTTGAGGGATGTCACGTGCTGGACTGAAACATGAAATTGTATTATACTTATAATCTATAAAAAGATTAGATGTACGTAAGGCATCTTGAGGTACTTACGATTCGACAAGGGGCTTGGCTCGGGGGCAGTGCCTGGGGACAGCTTCGGCGCCCGAATCTGAATCATTCGAGAGGGATATCTTCCCCCTCTTGGATGCCCCCTCCTCCGGATCCACGGAGGCCGCCCTCCCTTTTCCTTTAGGAGGAGGGTTCTCTTCTCCCTCCTCCTCCTCCTCTTCCTCCTCGTCCTCATCTCCCTCGTGAGAGGAAGGAACCTCAGTTCCTCCGGACACGGCACCCGAAGTTTCTTCATGTGGGAGGCCCTCTTCGGCCTCCTTGTTCTTATTCTTCTTGCCCTTCTTTGCCGGCGCCTAGTAGAGCACCGGGACCATCATCTTCATTAGCAGAGGCTCGGCCGGGTTTTCAGGGAGCGGGATCGGACACTTAATCCGCTCTGCCTTCTTTATTCGGTCCTATTTAGGAGATGGAATTTTCAGAACCCCTCCCTAAGATTTACAAGCTAGGTAATGTTCGGAAATACGATACTTGCTGGGGATGCCGGATTGTTGCAGTCGAGACTGGTGTCGTCAGACGTCCTTGGCCACATCTTCTGCTTCTTAAAAAGCAGCTTCTAGATCCCTTTGTGCGCCATACTGAAGAAGTGCTGCAGGGTCCGTGGCCCCTCCGGATTGAAATCCCACATTTTGAGAGGTCGTCATTGGCAAGGGAGAGATCGGCGGATGAGCATCACCTGAATCACATCGGCAAGGGTGATGTCCTTTTTTATCATGCTCTTGATATGCTTCTGCAGCGTCGACACTTCGTCAGGGGATCCCCAATCTAGACCCTTGTTGGTCCAGGATGCGAGCCGCAGCAGAGGACCATATCTGAAAGCAGGAGCGGTGGCCCACTTGGTGCCGCGGGGTTCAGTAATATAGAACCACTCCTTCTGCCACACCTTGACAACATCCACAAACCTCTCTTTGGGCTAGGTAACATGGTTGAGCTTGCTCACCATGGCACCGCCGCACTCGACATGTTGGCCTTCAACCACCTTCGACTTAACATTAAAAACCTTGAACAATAAGCCGAAGTGTGGAGGGACGCGGAGGAATACCTCACACATTTAACAACCTGATTTTTTGGCCCTTTCTTTTTATTTTGATTTTCTGGGGTTTTTGCTTGAGTTTTCTTTTTCCATGGCTTTGTGGTCTGGGAACTGAAGAAGGTGACTTCTTCTTTCCTTCCAGAGTGGCATTTCATACCAAAATCCATCCATAGACCTTGCCATTTTCATCCTAGCCCAAATCCCAATATTCTTTTTATTGGGAATGTTCCTTTTCTATTAAAGGAATAGTCCTTTTTGCCCTAGGTTGTGAAGCAACCTATATTTCCATCACTCCAAAAATTCCCAAATAATTCCCATAAATTTTTTGGGTCATATCTTCCTCAAATATGGAAAAAAATTCATTTGCCATGTTTATCATCATCCTCAAATAATTCATTTCCTATTCTGCCCTAAATGGCACATTGTGAAGCAAGTGCTATTTTCCTTTTCCCAATTGACCTAAAACTCCTTGGACATCTTTTTCTGTCCATATCATTGCCACATGCCAAGATGCAACCTCATTTGCCTAGTAGTCATTTAATTATGATTTTCCAAAGTTTCTGTCCAGAAAGAAACTTTGTGAAGGAGGTACAAGCTAGGAATATCCAAATGAGTTGCAATTTTGCATGGTCCTTCATATCATCAAATCATAGCCGTCCACCAAAGGTGAGCTCATGTCATGCCTCCATGTGAGCACAGATTAAAATCTTTGTTCCTGTCCAAAATTTCAGTTTGTGAAGCAAGTGTATCTTATCTTGCTCTATTATGTCTGCAAATGTTTATAGGACTTCTATTATCCATATAACTTATCTCCACCAAATTTGGGCATATTTCATCTATCCATTTTACCTCTAGAACTTTTGCAAGTTTCTGGTCAGTGGGGATGTTTGTGAAGGAAGTACCATTTTGGTTTATGCAAATGGTGTGAAACCTTTTTCAGCATCTTCATATGACCAAATAACTCAGCCTTGCCCAAGTTGAGCTTAAGTTGATACTCCATGTGACAGCATCATCATGCTATTCATTCTGGACCATTTTAGTCAGTTGCAGAGCAACTATATTAATCTTTGGTCCATTTCCATCCAAAACCCCCAGGATTCTTGTCTTTCCGTAGTTAATCATCCCAGACAACACCATTTGACCCAATCAGTTCCCTGTTGAGCACAGTGGCTTGATAAAGTTTGATGCAGCAAACTTTAAAATCGATGCCTCACACCTATCCTTGGCTCCTTCTCTTGTTATTTAAATTCTGGGATGCCTTGGGGATCAAGGACTACGCCGTACACATGAATTGGCACCCAGGAGGCAGCTTGGACACGCTTTGTCCATGGTGATCACGGGTAGGCAAGGCCAAACGCGCGCTCTGGCGCCTCTGTCTTCTTCTCCCCCTCTGTGCTCTTGCCGCCTCGGCGCGTGCCCATGTCTAGAGCCTTCCTCGAGTATTCGCCGTCCCTCTGGAGCCCTTACCCCCTCCATTTTCTTCTCCGATGAGCCGTCGCCCTCGCCGAGCAGTGCGTGCCCGTGACCGCGTCGTCTTCCTCACGCGTGTCCTCTTCCTCCTCTTGTCCCCGAGCTCTGCCTCATCTCCGTGACCTCTGCACCTCGTCTGCGTCCTCCCTCGTCGCCTTCCCGCACCCTTCCGTGATCGCTGCCGCTGCCAGAGCATTGGCCGGACCTCCTGCGGCGGCACCCGAGCTCGAACCGCCTCGACCTGGCTATAAATAACCACTCCCCTCGCCTCCCGAGCACTCCAAGATCCTCTTCGTCCTCCCAGAAGCCTCCCCGAGCCCTTCGTTCGCCTCCAGAGCCTCTCTTCGCTCACGATTGCTGCCATGGCCGCCGCAAAGCTCGGCTTCAATACGAGCTAGCCGGTCCACCCCTCCACCCTTTGACCGCACCAGGAGCTCATCCAAAGCCCAGCGCACCTCCCCCTGCCCTCAACTCGTCGCCAGAGGCGCCCGTGCCCTCGCCCCCAAGATCAACCGCCACCGCCGAGCTCTCTGACTCAATAGCCACCGTGGCCGGAGGCCTCCCCAGTGCCTTCTCTCCCTCTAAACGGAGTCAGCACTCCGCCCTGATCCCACCGGTGCCCTTCCCTCGTCCGGAGAAGACCGGACCCGCGAGCCCCAACGTCGGTGCCCCTTCTTTGTTCACCGACGCCGCCATCACCTCGTCCTCTCGCCGGCGCGCGTGAACCCCCTGGTCGGGTGCGTCGCCATCTTCCGCACCCTCCGTTGGCCGGAGCTCGACCGGATCCCATCGGAGCAGGCCGGGACATCGCCGGCCAAGCTCAGCCGCGCCTCTGCCTCGCCCCGCTCTCTGTTTCTGTCGGGCGCGAGCGAGAAGAAGGAGCGGGAGGAGAGAGAAAGGAGTGGGACCCACCTGGCAGCCGCACACGCCAGGCCCCGCCACTGCCATGTCAAGTAAGTGGAAACATATTACTGATAGTACGCTTTCCTTTTCCCGTAAACGTATTCTTGAAGTGCTTCAGAAAGGAAGACGTTTTCTCCTCTCAAAAACGTATTCTCCTCTACTGCGAGTGAGAATGCGCTTTCCTGTTCCGAAAGCGTATTCCTCTAAATACGTTTCTTCCTTATCCACTCAGGGACCTATTTGTGGTGATATTTTTGCAGAATAGTCCCTAGACTTCAACCCCTCACAACTTTTTGCTCGTAACTCCGATTAAGGTGAAACCAACGCCCACGTCTTTGTCTCGTCGAGACCGTTCTGTTCCCATCATTTTCAATATGGTTTGACATACTGGAAATTACCATTTTTCCCTTGCCCCTAATCAGCCCCCTCCGAGAGAGAACCCTTTCCGGCGATTCTTTCGGCGGCTTCACCGCACATCTCCCCGGAGTATTCTTCACCCCCAGGCAAGCCACAACACCCACTTGCATGATGGTCATGCAGTAGACATGGTTTTCAACTTGAACATTTACTAACTTTCTGCTTGTTTAACTGCAACTGTTATCGTTGTTACGGTACTGCTTATAGTTTCATGTTCACCGTTGTGCTATGTTTCGATGCATCTGGTTATCTTGTGTTCTTGCTAGTATTACTTTCCTATGTCATGCATTCTAGTAGTGCATATTGATGTTGATGATGGCCTTCGGTACATGATTATCGTCTGTTCCGAGTGTCGCCGCGATGACTGTTCCTTTGCATCCCGTTGGTTAAATGCTTGCATGTAGTGTTGTCGTTATTTTCTTGCATGATAGTTGTTGTTGATGCTAGTAGTTATGCCATGAGTAGTTTTATGCTCGTAATGCTCGTCAGTACGCCATGTTCATCTGGATAAATGATTCACTGTTATTATGCTTAAGGCTTATGTTGCATCCATGTTTATGTTGGTATCATCCATTATTGATGCATCATGTTATTTTCATATGACTCAGCTTATTGCATTAAAGTTTAACCGGACTTAATTGAACTTGAACAACTGTTGGCTGAGTCATGGTGACGCTGAATCGAGATGACCAGTACAACCACATTTGGTTTATGGGAAGGGCCTAACTGGGTCTATTGTCATGCCTCTTGCCAGTGCCTCCAACGAGGGAAGGTTATGCGCGGGCGCTACCCTGATCAGGTAGGACGACATAAGCCTTATGTGCCCATTGTTGTGATTAGTATACCATGTCCCCGTTTGGGACCATTTTGCCACAACGGTGGTCGAAGATGCCTTTGGTAGGCATGGGGCCACCTGAGGGAGTCCTGGATTAAGGGGGTATCCGGACAGCCGGACTATATGCTTTGTCCGGACTGTTGGACTATGAAGATACAAGACTCAAGACTTCGTCCCGTGTCCGAATGGGACTCTCCTTTGCGTGGAAGACAAGCTTGGCGATTCGGATGTTAGGTTTCCTTCTTTGTAACCGACTCTGTGTAAACCCTAGCCCCCTCTGGTGTCTATATAAACCGGAGGGTTTGGTCCGTATAGGGACGATCACAACAATCATAATCATCACAGGCTAGCTTCTAGGGTTTAGCCTCTACGATCTCGTGGTAGATCAACTCTTGTAATACTCATATCATCAATATCAATCAAGCAGGAAGTAGGGTTTTACCTCCATCAAGAGGGCCCGAACCTGGGTAAAACATTGTGTCCCTTGCCTCCTATTACCATTAGCCTTAGACGCATAGATCGGACCCCCTACCCGAGATCCGCCAGTTTTGATACCAACATTGGTGCTTTCATTGAGAGTTCCTCTGTGTCGTCGCTGCAAGGCTCGATGGCTCGTCTCATTGTCAAGGACAACATCACCTTTGGGGGAGCGCTGGCTGTAGGCCAAACTCTCCGACTAGGCAGCTTCGTCATGGCCGCCCGATCGGCTGTCGCGCCGACGATGACCTCTCGGGTCATCACGAATAGCCTCCATGTTAATTCGGAACTTGCCAAACAGATGGGTCCAAGGGAGCTCTCCTTCCTTAATGAGCTCTTGGATCGCATCGCCGCTTTGGGAGTCGCCACAGACTATGACCGGATCGGGCTTAAACCCAACCAAAGGGACATTAAATCCCCACTGGTCACCCACGAGATAGCGGTAGTGGAGGAGCCACATACGGATTATCCCTCTATTTTGAGGACGAATTATGTCCGGATTACCGAGCTCTCTGAGCCGGGTACCCGCTCACGGGAGGACATGACCCAGACCCCGAACTTAGAATCGGGTATCGGGTCGGAAAAATTGGGCAGCGCCCCGGATCCCGAGTTGTCAAGCCCGGAAGCTCCCCTGCCCCAGGGCGTTAGATCGGATCAGAATCCAAATTCAGCTACACCCACCCGCCCGGACTTAAACCATCTCTCCCATATCAGACAAGAGCCCCAAGAGACAGTACATCGCTACTGGGCCAGATTCCTCCTTGTGCTAAACAAGGTCAAGGACTGTCGTGAGGAAGACGCAATCTCACTTTTCTACAAAAACTGCACAAACAAAGGGATCCTTAATGCTATAAGTCGTCGTGACATAGTACACTTCGCTGACTTAGCAACCATAGTACAGAAGTACTGTGTGATGGAAAGCGCCTGGAAAACCCAAACCGAATTTTGGGATAGTCCGGCTCTCACTAAAACCTTTGTCCGAGCTAAACAGGCGAACTCTCGTAAGTCAGCCGATCTAATCCCCAAGAAATCAAATCCCACCCTAGGGCATGGAACTGTATTGGAAGAATGGCTCAATGGGCCATGTAAACTCCACAGCACGCCAGACACTACACCAACACATAGCCTCAGAGCATATTGGATACTCCAGCAGGTAGCAAAAACTGGCGAGGATCTCCTTGGAAGCCATAAAGCAGAACAACATCCCGCCAAAGAAAACAATACGATACTGACAGTCTTCGAGACTTTCGCCTCAAATAATAGGCACAAGTGAGCCCATGGAAATCTCGCTGAAATTTTCCATGTGGAAAAAATAAACCCGTGGAACGACACTGCTATAACTTTCAGTGCCAGTGACAAATCCCAATTCCAGACAGTCCGGGCACCTGCCGCATTGGTCCTTAGCCCAATCGTGGACGGCTTTCGGCTCACGAAAGTACTCATGGACGGCGGAAGTGGACTAAACTTGATCTATGAAGAAACACTCAGCAAGATGGAAATGGACAAAAGTCGCATCGAGCAGAGCGGCACAACCTTCAGGGGAATCATCCCTAGTCGGGAGGCATGGTGTGCGGGAAAAATCACACTCGATGTGGTATTCGGCACCCCGGACAATTACAGGTCCGAAGAAATCACATTCCAAGTGGCTCCTTTCAGCAGCGGATACCACGGCCTTTTAGGGCGGGACGCATTCACAAGCTTTCAAGCTATAGCCCATTACGGATACATGAAACTTAAAATGCCCAGACCCAATGGAATCATCACTCTAACCAGTGACCCGGACGTCGCACTCCATGCCAAAAATAAAACTGCAGCACTAGCCCTGGAGGCATTATCTGAAGTCCTAGCGGCCGAAGAACTAACAACGCTACACGCCACAGTGGACAGGGACGATGTGATACTCGACAAACGACCCAAGTCCACATCATTTAAACCCGCAGACGAGATAGTTAAATTCCAGGTCCATCCAACGGACCCCACGAAGATAGCTTCCATTGGGACATAGTTGTGCCCCACAATGGATGCCGCACTACGTGAATTCCTACACGAGAATTGGGACATTTTTGCCTGGCATCCTTCAGACATGCCGGGCATCCCACGCGAGCTGGCCGAACACAGCCTCAACATACTGAAAGGATACAAGCCAGTCAAACAGACTCTTAGGCGCTTCTCAGAGCCTAAACGGAAAGCCATGGGAGAAGAGCTAGCCAAGCTGCTTGAGGCCGGATTCATCAGAGATATCAAGCATCCGGATTGGCTGGCAAATCTGGTAATGGTACCGAAGAAGGACAAATCCTGGCGCCTATGCGTCGACTTCAAAGACCTCAACAAGGCTTGCCCCAAGGATCCCTTTCCCCTCCCTCGCATTGACCAAATCATCAACGCCACCGCAGGACACGACTCACTATGTTTCCTCGACGCATACTCCGGATACCATCAAATAAAGATGGCAGAGTCCGACCAAGCAGCAACGGCCTTCATAACGCCATATGGTCCTTTCTGCTTCAACACTATACCTTTCGGGCTTAAAAATGCCAGCGCAACCTATCAACGCATGATTCAAACATGCCTGGAAAAGCAAATCGGCAAAACAGTGGAGGCATATGTGGATGACGTGGTCATAAAAACAAGACACGTCAAAACTCTAATAGACGACTTGAGGCTTACGTTTGATAACCTCCGAACATACGACATCAAGCTAAACCCGGAAAAATGTGTTTTCGGCGTACCCTCCGGGAAGTTGCTCGGATTCATCGTTTCCACTAGAGGAATTGAAGAAAACCCGGCAAAAATCCGAGCTCTATCGCAGTTGGCCATCCCAACAAACCTCAAGCATATCCAGAAACTAGCTGGATGTGTGGCTACCTTAAGCCGCTTTATCTCCCGATTAGGAGAAAAGGCACTACCTCTTTACCGCCTTATTCGACGCACTGAACACTTCGTGTGGACGGATGCAGCCGCGGCTGGACTGGATGAAATAAAGACCTTATTGGCCAGCAATCCAGTCCTAACAGCGCCAAATATTGGTGAACCTATGCTATTGTACATAGCCGCAACACATCAAGTTGTAAGCGCAGTGCTCGTCGTCGAACGAGAAGCAGACGGATACAAATTCCCGCTCCAAAAGCCGGTATATTACGTGTCCACGGTCCTCACCCCATGCAAATCCCGATACCCACACTACCAAAAGATAGCATACGCAGTCGTCATGGCATCCCGGAAGCTACAACACTACTTCCAGGAGTGTTCAATTACGATGGCCTCTGTCGGAGGACAATTCAGCGTCGACCCCGCATTGGCCTCCTCTCTCGAAGCCGGTTCTGGAATCCGGCTGGTGGAGGCGTGATCAGCCGGGTCTTCGGACATAGTCCGGCAACACCTCTTTCTGCTAGGACATACATGACGCTGTTACATTTCAAACATAGTAATCACAGAGCAGGTTTTTGCCATACCTCTGTAACGGCGTTTCGGCCCTGACCGCCTTCCTCTTTAGCCTGCCCAATCCGGACGCCCCTTGCCGACGAGCCCCCAGGGGCTCGGCGCCGCGTTCCGATGGTCGTTGTCGGTGTCAAAACCGGCGGATCTCGGGTAGGGGGTCCCGATCTATGCGTCTTAGGCTGATGGTAACAGGAAGCAAGGGACACAATGTTTACCTAGGTTCGGGCCCTCTCGATGGAGGTAAAACCCTACTTCCTGCTTGATTAATATTGAAGATATGAGTAGTACAAGGGTAGATCTACCACGAGATCGTAGAGGCTAAATCCTAAGAGCTAGCCTATGATGGTATGATTGTGATTGTGATCGGCCTTCTAAGGACCATCCTCTCCGGTTTATATTGACACCGGAGAGGGCTACGGTTTACATGGAGTTGGTTACAAGGAAGGAAATCTAATATCCGGATCGCCAAGCTTGTCTTCCACACAAAGGAGAGTCCCATCCGGACACGGGCCGAAGTCTCGAGTCTTGTATCTTCACGCTTCGATAGTCCGGACAATGTATATTGTCCGGCTGTCCGGATACCCCCTAATCCAGGACTCCCTCAGTCATCTCTACAAAAATACGATATTTGGGGCGTAAGGCCTAGTATCAGAAAGGAGTCCTCTTCGGAGATAAGGTTTCGGCTTTGCTTACACGCGATGCCGGTAACAGTCCGGGATAGTCGGCGACAATAGCCACCGAGGCGCCATCGCAGCTGGCCTGATAAAATGTCCCGTTGACAGGCTCCACAGTAATGTTCGGATCTTCCTCGAGTCTGGAATCGAAGGACCTTCCGGGGTCCTCTGGCTGCGGGGAGGGGCTGTTGAATCCTTCTATGGCCCTCCTTAGTTCCTGCTTAGAAATATTGAGGTAAATGATCATGACGAAGGATGCCAGAAGGAATGGAGTGGAGGGAAATAGTGACGACTTACCCAGCTTGGGGGATTGTACATGGAAAATCCATCCCGCGGTTTAATATGAAGGAATTCTTCTTCTTCCCCTTTGTATAAATCGGACAGTATCCTTGCCAGAGGAGTGGCGGAGTCCGGACCTTTACGACAGTGGGTGGCATCGTCTTCCCCGTTGTAATGCCACATGGGCTTCCCCCAATATTGCAGCAGTTGCACTCCTCCATTATGCATATCGCCATAACTTCGACTATTGTCAGTCCTGATTTGGCCAGTATCTTTATCCTGCTCATCAGGAAGTGTACTTCTCTGGTATCCTCCTCTTGGGGGCCCTGAGGGTGCCAACTTTGGCGTGCCTTCGGCGGAGCGTTACTGAACTCAGGGAGACCCGTCCGAACTGGATCCGGAAGGGGAACGTCATCAACATAAAACCACTCTGAGGGCCAGCTTTCAGGTGCCTTCTTGGGAGTGCTGGACAGGTATCCAGTCTCGGCGACGCGCCATGCTTCGGCTCCACCCACCTGACATATGAATTCCCCCTGGTTGCGAGGAACGAGGCAGAACAACTTCTTCCATAACCTGAAGTGAGCCTCGCAGCCCAGAAATAGTTCACAAAGGGCAACATATCCTACTATGTGTAGCACGGAGGCGGGGGTGAAGTTGTGTAGCTGGAGGCCACAGAACTCCAGGAGCCCGCGAAGGAACGGGTGGATTGGAAACCCGACGCCTCTTAGCAGATGTGGGATGAAGCATATTCGCTCCCTCGGGGATGGGTTAGGAGATCTCTCCGCTTGCTCCCCGCCATTATAGGTGGCTAGTCCAGCTCAGACGGGGACCATGAACGCCGGTGGAAGAAACCCTTGGGTCTGCAACTCTATCAAACGGCTTTGAGGGACTGAACACTCTTCCTAGTCACCTGGCTTGGAGCGAAGAGAACGGGAAGAAGAGCTGCGGTGACCAACCATGTTGGAATGGTTTCTTTCGGAGCGCTCTGTTGGATGCTTGCTCAAGGGAAGGAGGTGAGGTTTGGATCTGAGGATCCCCGTCCCTTCATATAGATGGTTTTCCTACGGGGCCGGGGGGGGGGGGTGAGGGAGTCCTGGATTAGGGGGTATCTGGACAGCCGGACTGTGTACAACGTCCGGACTTTGAAGCGTGAAGATACAAGCCTCAAGACTTCGGCCCATGTCCGGATGGGACTCTCCTTGGCGTGGAAGGCAAGCTTGGCGATCCGGATATTGTGTTTCCTTCCTTGTAACCGACTCCATGTAAACTCTAGCCCTCTCCGATGTCTATATAAACCAGAGAGGTTGGTCCTTAGGAGGCCGATCACAATTACAATCATACCATCATAGGCTAGCTCTTAGGGTTTAGCCTCTACGATCTCGTGGTAGATCTACTCTTGTACTACCCATATGTTCAATATTAATCAAGCAGGAAGTAGGATTTTACCTCCATCGAGAGGGCCCGAACCTGGGTAAACATCTGTGTCCCTTGCTTCCTATTACCATCAGCCTAGACGCACAGATCGGGACCCCTACCCGAGATCCGCCGGTTTTGACACCGACATGTGCTTTCACTGAGAGTTCCTATGTGTCGTCGCTGTAGGGATCGATGGCCCCTTCAATCATCGTCAACGACACGGTCCAGGGTGAGACTTTCCTCCCCGGATAGATTTTCGTGTTCGGCGGCATCGCACTGCAGGCCAATTCGCTTGGCCATCTAGAGCAGATCGACAGCTACACCTCTGGCCACCAGATCAGGTTCGGAAACCCGAACTACACGGCTGACCTTCGCGGAGACTTTATCTTCGATGGATTCGGGCCTGCGCCAGGAGCACCGGACAGTCACGACGGGCATGGCTTTGTCCTGCTGTCGAACAACACTCAGGATATTACCCCTGCAGTAGCCCCGGACTCAAATCCGGAGCGGGCTGCGTCGCCTAAAGATGGAGGGCTAGACTCCGTCCCACAGGCTGCACACTCATCGGTGGTGGAGCCGAACACGGGTCTCACCTCTGTGATGGCCTGTGACTTTGGACCCCCGGATTCGTATCCGTTTGTTGGTTCCAGTCCGCGCACTCTCAAGCCAATCGAGCCAGGTTGGGCGCCGATAATGGAGTTCACTGCTGCGGATATCTTCCAGCACTCGCCCTTTGGTGACATGCTGAACTCGTTAAAAACTCTCTCTTTGACAGAAAATTCCGGGCCAAACTATGTCCGGCTGGAGTGGGAAGCAGGCGACGAGGAAATTCGTTACCCACCACCACCCACTTAATAGCCACGGTTGATGATTGAACTGACGTGCTTGACTTCGACTCCGAAGGCATCGACGGTATGGACGACGATGCATGAGAAGATTTAGAATCTATGGGGTGCCGGACTTCCGCCACGGCACACGATATATACATGGTTGATACACCCAAGAAGGATGACGATGATAATCCGGAAGATAAAACACCCGGGTAAAAGCCAAAACGGCGGCGCAGACGCCGCTCAAAGTCCAGCAAAAATAAAAATAGTGATAAAAGCGCAAGAAGGATTGACATACCATTAAACCCTGAAGGCAATAACGACAACATGGACCCAGCGATGGAGCAGGACGGGCCAGGTTATGCCAAACCGAGTTCGGAGCAAAAACCCGATCACAATGAACCGGAGGGACGAGCTCATGAAACCGCCCCAGGATAGGAACACAGTCCGGAGAACGACGCATTCATCATTCTGGAAGAACGCGTGGAACGAGACAACCTCCACCGAAATCTTATGGCCACAACGAGAAGTCTAAAAAAGCAGAAGCAACGGCTCAAAGCCGCACAGGAAATGCTTAGTTGCAGATGGAATAAAGTGCTAGACACTGAAGAAAGATATGGTGACGATCGCCATACAAAAAGCTATCCAAAACGCAAACTACTGCCAGAATTCAACGACGAGGCCGTTCCACCAAAGAATAATACGACCAGGAGACCAGACGTACCGCTTCACAACCACAACAGAGCGGCTACTGACGCCGCACACGATCTACGTGAGCATCTGGATAAGAAAGCCGGTGGAACCAGGTCCATCTACGGATCTAAAGGACACACCCCGGCGAGGGACTATGGTCACCCAAACGCTCATACAAGCCACATACCAGTTCGGAATAAACACCGGACACAACAACAGCCGACGGCATGCTACAACACGTCCAGATACAGAGGGGCTGCTCACCCCCTGTGCTTTACCGAAGAAGTACTGGACCATGAATTTCCACAGGGCTTTAAACCTGTGAACATAGACGCATACGACGGAACGACAGACCCAGGGGTCTGGATTGAGGACTTTATCCTGCATATACATATGGCTCGTGGGGATGACCTCCACACCATCAAATACCTTCCCCTCAAACTAAAGGGACCAGCTCGACACTGGTTGAAAAGCCTCCCCGAAAATTCAATTGGGAGTTGGGAGGAACTCGAGGATGCTTTCAGAGCCAATTTTCAAGGGACTTATGTCCGGCCTCCGGATGCTGACGATTTAAGTCACATAATCCAACAGCTCGGAGAGTCTGCCCGCAAGCTTTGGAACAGATTCCTCACTAAAAAGAATCAAATTGTCGATTGTCCGGATGCCGAAGCCTTAGCGGCATTCAAACACAGCATCCGCGGTGAGTGGCTCGCCAGACACCTCGGCCAAGAAAAACCAAGGACAATGGCAGCCCTAACAAGCCTTATGATCCGCTTTTGCGCGGGTGAAGACAGCTGGCTAGCTCGTAAAGGCACCAGCGACCCCAGCACATCCGAAATAAGGGATGGCAACGGAAAACCACGGCGTATTAAAAACAAACGCAAAAACAAGGAAGAGAGCCCGGATAACACAATGGTCAACGCCAGATTTAGGGGCTCTCGACTCGATCAGCAAAAGAAACGATTTAAAGGCAGTAAAGAGGGACCGTCTGGTTTGAATAGTGTCCTGGACAGACTGTGCCAAATTCATGGCACCCCTGACAAACCTGCAAACCACACACACAGAGAGTGTTGGGTCTTCAAGCAGGCCGACAAATTAAATGCCGAACACAAGGGAAGGGAAACACCAAGTGAAGACAAGGATGAACCTCGCCAGCCGAACACTGGGGGACAGAAAAAAATTCCCGCCAGAGGTTTAAACAGTGAACATGATCCACGCGACTCGTACATCCATGAGAAGGCACGAATGCGCACATAGAGACGCGCGCGATATAGAGCCCATCGTACCCACACCTAACTACTGGATGTCTTATCCGATCACCTTCGATCGCTTGGACGGTCGAACTAGTATTCGGCGCGAAGGATCAGAGGCCTTGGTGCTTGACCCAATAATCGACGGACACCATCTCACCCACGTCCTCATGGATGGCGGCAGCCGACTCAATCTAATATATGAGGAAACTGTCCGCAGGATGGGGATAGACCCATCTAGAATTAGTCAAAGCAACACCACCTTTGAAGGAGTGACACCAGGCGTTGAAGCCTACAGCAGGGGCTCCGTCATACTGGAGGTAACATTCGGCTCTCCAGGCAACTCCAGAAGCGAAGAACTACTCTTCATCATCGCACCCTTCCAAAGTGACTATCATGCATTGCTTGGAAGAACGGCCTTCGCCCGATTCAACGCATTGCCGCACTATGGCTACCTTACACTCAAGATGCCCGGTCCACGTGGCGTCATCACCGTTAGCGGAATAACAGAACGCTCTTCATGCGCAGAGGAACATGCGACGACCCTAGCGGCCGGACTATAAGCGGCCTCCAATATAACAAAAAACATGACTGGTCGTTAAGACCATAAACACGGTTAGACGAGTTCGGTAGCCCAGATAAAATTGAACCAGGGCACCGTATATGTAATCCCATAGAGGACACCAGGGGCTATAAATATTTAATAAAGCCCCACACTTGGCTCAACTTTATTAGCAAGCCAACATCTTACACTTTTATTATCCATCGCATACTTAGGTTGTACTCTCCTACGAGTTCTCTTTTTCACAGACAATTTTCGCGCGATGCCCTTCCAGGATACGGCACAACGGAGACAAAGGCGTAGACATGCAGCAGGGCCCCGCTCAACAGGTTTCTTTTTAGATTAAGCCCCTGTGTAAACCTTTTCTATTGCCTCTTGTTGTTTAACCATCCCATGGGTTCCATATCCACAGAGGATACTGTCGTTATTGGCATTTCGCCACGACAGACTTACGCACGTACCTGGAAACACATGGTTTATAATGAATAGGCATTCTTGAGCCCATCATCTGTTATAAAGTCCGAATACCTTCGGGAGTGTTCGGCGTCATGAGTTTGGCCTTATATGCATCAGCTCCGAATCATGTCTTTTATCAAATGTTGGGTTTGCCCGGCTCCTGGGTTTGCCGCCTTACGTTTCGTTATTATCGGCTAAGGTGGCCAAAGGAGAACTACTGCGATTGTGCCATGGTTATTCCGGATGAGCACCTTAGTAGAGAAAGCCGAAAACTGACTGTCATGATACAGCGAGAGACTGATCAACCACTCGAAGACTTATCGGAATCTTTAGGATCCCTCCGCATTAACGAAGGACCGTTTTCCGGTCATGTACACATGCGCCTATATTCGGATGCAAGCGAAAGTACCAGGGACTACATAGTAGCCCCACCATTAGACTCCCATGGCTAAGCGAAAGTGTTACAGCTATATAGTCCGGTTGCCTAGTTCGATGTGCGATCACCTCTTTAATGGACCAAGATGTTGGATCAAGTGTGACTATGCATATTCTTTCTCGAACACCCCCGCATTATAGGGCTGGACTATTCTGTTACCGGTAACAGAATATTATTCTGTTACTATCCAGCCTATAAGGGAGCAATGTTGATTTTCTGAATTGAGAGAGAGAAAATAAGCCTACGCACCCACGACCCCCACCTCCGGCGACCCGCCATGCCCCCTGCCTCCCACCTCCGGCGACCCTCCGCGCCCCCCGCCTCCCGCCTCCTGCGACCCGCCGCGCCCCCCGCCTCCCACCTCCTGCGACCCGCCGCGCCCCCTGGCCTCCACCTCCGGCGACCCACCACGCCCCCTTCTCCCACCTCCGACGCCGGGCCACGCCCCCCAGCTCCCACCTCTGACGAGGCGCCACGGCCCTGCCTCCCACCTTCGGCGATGCGCCACGGCCCTGCCTCCCATCTCCGGCGACGCGCCGCCCCTGAACCCCGTCTCCTCTCTCGCGCCGCCCCCACTAGCCCCAGAACGCGGGCGTCCCTCCCACGGAGCCAAGCTCGCGCACCGCCGTCCCTCCCACCGCGCCGAGCTCGCACTCCATCGCCGCTGGTGCCCCCATCCTCGCGCCGTCCGTGACCCCTCCACTACACTCCTCTGCTGCAGGAACACGTCAGTTCGTGTGGAGCATAACAGTCCGTCAGTTTGATAGTTCGTCAGTTCGCCGATGGGATCCGCAGGTCAGCCACTCATCTCCCACAAATTACACTTAAATCGTGTGCAAATTTGTAATCAGTTCGTGTGTATGTGTCAGTTCATCTCTGTTCTTGTCAGGTCGTGTTCATAAAATTGTTTTTTGGCTAATTTATTGTTATGTACAGTACATATGCATATTGTTGTGTAGTACTACATGTGTGCATTGATGCGTTCAAATCTCACTTTGATTCCTCCTGGTGGTTCAAGCGGCAGCAATGCTCGCTCCCCAATGGTTGCCCGCGCAATGAGGATACAGGGAGGCGACAGTGGTGGAGTCAGCAGCGTTCCATGGCCTTTGTCTTCCTCGTCGCATCTTTTCTTATAAACAGCGAGAAGAAAACGAGGCATAGGCTTCATGCTCTCCATCTCCTGGTAAAGGGAAGTTAAGCTCTACGGCCACTTGGATGTGGATGCTCACGCTCCTCCACTGGGTGAGCTCCCAGGGCACCACGGGGATTGATATTGTCATCTCTATCCCTCGGCCATGAGGGCCAAGAGGTTGCCTGCACCCTGCTGAGTGAAATGCCACTTCCGACCAGCACCTGGCCTGATGCCGTACGTAGACCGCCGTGCTTTTTAAGATTGCCTGTATGCCTGTACATGAAAAATCTCAACAATTCTGTTTCTTGTCTACATGATTTTGTGCTAGCTTATCACAAGTTCACATTGCATGCTCAATGTAGTAGCTAGATGAAGAAAAGTTATTGTTCTGTAGCTTTGGTCTTACCATTGTGGTGCTTGTGTTATTGCGTGGGAAAATGAAAGAAAGGAGTATTTTTGCAAATCAATGAATGACAACAAAGTTTGCTGTTTCCCCACCCAATTTAGAGCTCCAAAAAAGTTCAGAGTTCAGAGTAGTTGTTTGGAGATGAACAATAAATAAGTATAATAAAACAAAAGAAAAATTTGTAAAAAGTACGACAAAGTTCACTATGCATTTCACCATCAGTACATAAAGAAATATTATATAAAATTCCCTGCTCACAGACTATATTTATAGCCTAATGGTTAGTGTCAAAATGTGTTGTTCTTGTTTCTTTATGGTTGCTTCTTTATTATATGAATATGAATGTGCTAGCTAGCTTAAGCTTAGCAATACCTTTTGGAGTCAATAGGTGTAGCTCAAATAATTCTTGGGCCATTTTGTCATAACAATAAGGCAGGACATGCTAACAAGATGATGAAACCATGTATATATAACTTGATGACTGTCCAAATTGAGAAAATCCTGAAATATGATATGTGCTCTCTTTGTATCAGTTCTTATGCTTGTGACAATTCTGCACTCATAATGTGCTCGGTAACTAGAAAAAAATACATAAGTTCGAAATATACTTACCATGTTTATTCAGTGTTTTTTCAGTGGTTATTGGTTTCCTCTTGAGCAGATGAACTACATTGTCACATTAAACTGCAGGGAGATGTTCCCTCAGTCCTCTCTCGACAAATCCAACAGTACAGGTTCTCCGGCGCGCCAAGTATTGCCGGCGGCGATGCCTGCATCATGGCCCATTGAGGAGATCATGCCCGTCAGTTGTAGGTTTTTCTGTTTGCACATTTATTTGTTTAGCTTTAAATTTTGTTGTTTTCCACATCTGATACTTGTGTTAATGCTTCTATGTGTGCACTTCTGATCCCATTGTGAGTAAAAAGACAAGTGAGATAAGTACTTATTTGGAAAGTTTGCAAGTTCAAACACAAAAACCTAGAAGTTCATTGAAAAAGTTTGGTGTGGTCTTCTCCACCACGAGCCCCAGCGTGGATCACCTGCAGCAGCCAAATCCCGGCGCGCCCAGCCACTGCTCGTGAACCCCGCCTCCATCAGCTCCACTCACCGGAGCCGTCAGTCCGCAGGAGTAGGGGTAGCAGGTTCACCCGACGTGCGACGCCTTCTTCCATCTCCAAAAATCTTGTTTATTGAGTTCAGTTCTTCATCGCATGTTTCACTAGCTAAAAAATGTATGGTGTTCTGAAATTGCTTGCGAACTACTAGCTGAAAAAATAATCCCTCTTCTAGTAAGTTCTGGTTAGAGTTCAGACTATACCAAATGTCTAAATTACATGGTGTGGTCTTCTGTTCTTTCCGTTCATTTCAAGTTAACTATAGCTGAACTTGTGTCATGTTGATACTGAACTTGTGTTTTGGCTAATTCTAAACTGATGCGTATCCAACATTGGTGTTTAAACAATTTTTGGTCCATTGACTGTTTGAACTTGCAACCTTACTGCCTTGAACTATGGTCTAAAAAACTGAACTCATGCAGGTACTTGGTGGTGCAGACTTGGTAGCGGTTATATTTTGGTTCGATTATATATCAACAACAGTGCAATGACTGAAAGATCATCAGTCCAAAATATATGCAGGCACCAAATTCTGCTACTGCTCCGACCACTCATGCCAAGAAAAGGGAGCACAATTCGCAAGGTTCAGAGCAATCTGTCATAGTTGATTCAGTGTCTAGGTCTAGTGGAATCCCCAAGGTGCGTGCAGATTTATGAAATTACTATGTACGGGGTGAGTTTTGTTTGTTGTGAGTAATGGACTAATGGTTATCTGCTGCTCCTTTTTGTCAAGAATTTGTAACGAGTTTCAGTTCTGATTTCACTCGCTCACAGTACCATTGTTCTTCATAGCACACCACCTGTTTGTGCAAATACCTATGAGAGGATACCATACAATGGAGATGAAAAGGTGTGTTCAAAATAATGTCAGACAACCTGCTCCTTTCAAACATTTTGGATAAGTGCAGAAATGAACGTTTGCAAGTTCAAAACAGCTAGTTCAATAAGGTATTCAGAGAGCTTTTTTCAAATAAAAGTTTTCCTGCAATTATCATTTTTCGTGTGTGATCATTTCTCCACTTAGAGCAATTTTCATGTGTGATCTGTACTTTAGGTGCTAATATAAGAATTCGTGTCCTCACGGAGTTCATGTATTACTACCATAGGAGTTCAAAAACTACACAATGAAAAAGTTCGCCCCATAGTACGTTTAAACAAAGATACTCTAGAAATTTTATTGGAAAGAATACTTAACATGAGCGGCATGTTTATTTTAGTGTGCCTAAAGAATGGCCCGACGATGCAAATGCAACCTTTCTTTACTGTTTCTCTTGCTTATTAAGAGCTGAATTGATAACTTATCTTGAACTGAATGTTGCTGCAGTTTGGGGATTTTATATTATATGGCATTTGGGGATTTTGCAGCAGTTTGCCAATAAAGGTTTACACCTCTTCAGATTATGAAAAGCTAGTAAGTTCAGACTCTGGAAGGAGAGATCATCGTTTGTTAAGGTCTGGTGTTTAGTTGGTGGTTATGTGGTACCTACACCGTCACTTTTCATCAAGACCTCAAGAAGAGATATCATCTCAAGGTGAAAAAAAATATCCTTTTATTGCTCTCTTTCTTCTCTCACTCATTCATCTTATTATATGCACACAAAATTCATGTCATCTTGAATTTGTTACACTGGTGCGGGAGCAAAAAACAGATGCACAAGTTCATCTTCAGTGACACGCTAAGTTCAAATTCTAATTTTTAGTTAGTATAATTCTTATTTTTTTAGTTCAGCGCTGATTTCTGACTTCCTCGGCCATCACCACCACCTCATGTAAGTTCGCTGCCGAGAACAAGCACGACCACCTACAGTCTCCGGTGGTCGCCTTGGCTACCCTCGGCCACGAGCTCGTCCACCATGGTTATTCGCACCCGTCCAAGTGGAGCACGGACATCAGTCCATGTAGAATTGAAGCCACCATCTTCACAAAGCAGAATAGTTGTGCTAGTTCAATTTTTTCAGTCCATATTATGTGTGCTATTCAGTACATCTAATGCCAAAGTACAATTGCCTCATCTTCATATAACATTCAGGAATTCAATTTATAATGTTGTTTACTGTCCTATTTTTTTGGTACCAGTAACCTTCCTATATACATATGCAGCATCAGTTCAGCCGCTGTTATGGTAATAAGTACTCCCTCCGTCCCATAATACAAGACGTTTTTGGAGTTCAAATTGAACTGCAAAAACGTCTTACATTATGGGACAGAGGGAGTAGTTTAGTAACTAGAAAAACAACAAAAGGTTGGTTCACTTTATTTTCTCAGAAGCTTTTCCGGTTCACCTTGTAAATGGTTTTTCAGTTGACCTTGTATATGCCTTCTCAGTTCATTGTACATGTTTCAAAAGGAGCTCCCTTGTTTCAGTAGATGTGGAGATTGGTAAAATCTAAAGTTCAACTTTTCTGATGGGGCACTTCATAAAGCAAAGAAAAAACCAAGCAGAGCAAAAAGTGAAGAAAAAGAAAAGAAAACCAAAGTGGTTCTGAGAAGAAAATGCCTACTGTCGAGTAATACATTCTCTCGTTAGTCTATGGTTATTTCTTCAAGAGAATGAAAAAAATAGTGGTACTATACATATTACGTGAGCTGTTCATATAAAAAATGCCTCGGTTTGTGTAACATCAGTTCTAACTTTTATAGCTTGATAAATGATTAGAAATCAATCTGAATTCATTTTGATCCATTCTCTTGTGATTTTAGGCTGAACTCCAATACTTGCATCCGCCACCCTAACGCTGGCGTGTTCCCTCAGTCCTCTCTCGACAAATCCAACAGTACAAGTTCTTCGGTGCACCCAGTATTGCGTGCGGCGATGCCTGCATCGTGGCCAATTGAGGAGATCTTGTGTATTCCACATAGAAGAAATATTGTCAGTTCAAGAATAGAGAATTTCTGTACCAGACTTAATATTAGTTTGGTGCGTATTCTATCTTTAGTCCATGAAAAATCACAGAATAGTTGGTGCGTGTGTAGAAAAATCGTCAGTGCAAGTTTCAAAATTCTGTAACTTTAGATATATCACCTAAATAATTAATGATTTGCAGCGAGTTTCTTCAAAATTCAGTAAAGTTTAGATATATCACCCTAATATCGTCAGTGCAAGTTTCAAAATTCTGTAAGTTTAGATATATCATCAAGAAAAATCGATGAGTCACCATCTGCTTTATATTCATGTTCTCTGTAGCACAAGTAGCAAATGGGATTGACTGGGAGTGATCCCTGGACCATTTTATTAAAGTCCATGGTTTCCAACAATGCTAATGCTACTAGAAAGGAGCTGGAGGTGATGAAGCCTCTTGGCTTCTCCAATTAGCATGTTTGGCCAGTCCTGAAGCTCCTCCTCAAGCTCTTCGATGATGACTGGGCGCCCATCCAGGACGAGAGCTACCGCATCCTTGTTGACACCATACTTGATGGCAAAAGCAATGAACCAATACCTACCACTACCCGTCATGTAAAAAATGCTACTTTCGTTTTTGTTAGCCTTCCTTAATTACCACTTGATGCTCACCTTTCCAATTGCAGTTTCTAAAAAAATTTAGAGCTTCAGTCCAACTATGTTGCTTCTGCGATTATCCATATGTAGAAAATCACACTAAAGATTGTTTTGTTCTCTGAACCTAAACACATTTGTTCTTTGAGCTAAAATGCATTTATTCTCTGAACATAAACAGGATGGCTCTTTGAACTTAAGTGTGTGTGTTCTATGTGTATTATGTGAGTGTTAGAGAACAATATGATGTATTTTGTTCTTGTAGAATAAAAATATGACTTATGCATTGCTTCTTGGCCCAGCTGAGAGAACCCTCACGTTAAAAAGTATAAAGCAGTTTTGAAGCAATTCCTAGTGTCTTTTGAAGCATTCATGGTTAAAAAAGCAACCACAACCTCCTCCGTTTGAGTTGAGCATTGGTCATCGTCCAAGTTGAGGACTAGGTGCCGTCCAAGTTCAAAAAGGGTTGTATGCAAGTACAGAAGTTTGTTTTAATGAGAAAAATGTGGGGTTCTGACAATATTATGTATGATTCATTTGTTCAACCTTAGAACTTGGTGATATTCAGTATATTTTTATATGATGAAGACACACATGAAGTCCTGTGCAAATGGTTATCCCCCTAGTGCTTCCAAGATTCGTATTTTGTTTCTTTAAATGTGTTGTGCGCCTGTTTGATGAGGTAAAGCAAAGTAAAAAAGTGAAAATGTCACTAAAGACACTTGGAAGTACAAATGTAAAAAATAAATAAGTTTTGATTCTCGTCAGGTAGGAAGTTTGGAGAAGAAAACATAAGTTTTTTTAAAAGAAGGGAATGATAAAAATGTAAGTCCGTTCAACTACATAAACCATAAAGGTACGATGTGTGATGACACCGTCAGTAAGGATAAGGATGAGAAAGAAAACTAAAAACTAAAACTAAAAGAACATCGAGTGATTATTTTTTGAGAAGTACAAACTCTCTAGTACCATAAGTACCATAAATAAAAAATAAAAAATTGCATCAGTTCTAACTCAAGGGACATTAAATTTGCAAAAAAAAAAATTGTACCAGTAAAAGTTCGGAGGAAAAAAGAAACTTAATAAATGAAAAAATGACAAGTTCACAACTACAAAAGTTATACGTTCAAACATGACATCTCAGATAAGTTTGGGAGAAAGCTCAAATAAAAGAAAAGCCCACGGAAATTCAAATGGTAAAAGTTCAAGTCGCAAAACGCGAGAAGTCCAGAAACATCATTGCAAAAAAAAAGAGTTCAAAAAAGAAACACACAAAACATTTTCTTTTTGAAAAAATATCAATCAATTCAAGATATAAATCATGCAAGTCCGAGGACTATGATACCGTAAACCATTGAAAAGTTACGAGGAAAACCGTATCCAAAAAAAAAAAGTAAAGTCTAATCTTCGAAAACACGATCAGTACAAACCCATACGGACATCCGTTCAAGTACTTTTTTCGGAACCATTCAAAATTACTCTGTGAAAAATACCTCCTCAGTACACACATACACATAGATCAGTACGAGTACTCTGTTTATTCTGACGTGAAAACAATACGAAGGGTCTCACCGTATTCCAAATTATTCTTCACTAGTTGCGAATTTGAGAAAATGTTCAACATGACTAAGTTTCACATTTTCAATGGCTTTGCGTAGACGTTAAACTGAAATCTTTGGCCTCTTCGAAAGTTTCGCATTTGACAATTCTTTGTGAAATTTCATGGATAAGCAAATAAGCAATCTGGCCCTTTCAAACAGTAAATGGATTTGGATTCGTGGACAACAATAATTGATGGATGCAAATAAGCAATCTAGCCCTTTCTCTCAAAAAATTTAAACGGAAACTTGCTATATACACAATTAAGGAACAAACTGCCTCCTCTGTTTCTTCCCAAATTGGGAAGAACGCAACACAACTAGTACTATGTACAGTATAACTGTGCTCTACTTAGCTCAACGATTAACTCCACATGGCGTCCGCGTCTCCGCCATGCCGCTGTGCTCGCTGTCCTCTCACCACGCTCCAGCGTCCGGTGGCTCGACGAGCATCCCCTGCACCAAAGATCTCATAGTACGACCCGGCAACCATGTCGCCAAACTGTTGCTCGTCGTCGAGCTCCAGCAAGTCGCCTGACAACATGGAGAACAGCGCGCCGCTCAGGATGACGGCCGGCTCCTCCGCTGGGCAAGCTACTGGAAGAACAATCTGCTGCCGCTGGAACACTAAATTGCTGTCATGATTGATAAATTTAGGTGTTTTTTGCAGGTTCAATCTCTGAGTATTTTTTTGCGGGGAATCCAATCTTTGGTTTACCTTATAAAAGTACCTCCTTTCGGGCTCCAACCCATTCATGAGGCCATCGAAGACGAAGCCCGGATCCCTCCACCCTACGCTGTCGTTTGCCAGCGCGTTCATGTGCTTCTGCTCGTACGTCCTCACCTCCGTGCCCACCTCCGTTCAGCCCTTCTCCTCCTCCTTCTCAAGCCCATACCTCACGGCCCTCTTTCTGGCGTCCGCGCACACGAACATCACCCGCATCTCGTCGGCCCTATCGGCGAACGAGAGGTGCACCTGCTCTGGCCGCGCGGCCGAGCCCGCGAAAGAGACCTCGCCGGAGTGGGCGACGTGGTGGCAGCCGTGGAGGAGCGGGTTACCGTCGTGGTCGACATGGTGGTAGGAGTACTTTTTGGCGGGACAACAGAAGAGGCGGAACTGGTAGAGCGCCCGCAGGTTGGGGAGCCATGGTAGGGTGAGCTCTCCACGCCGTTGCGCCAGGAGGCGGAGCCATTGAGGAAGATGTAGCCGAGAAAGTCGCGGTCGCTGGAGGTAGGGCCTGGGTTACCGGGAGGGATCGACCACAAGCAGCTCAGTCGACGGCTGGAGTGGCCGGCTGAACGGACGGGGGGAAGAGCAGGAGGGGCTCTTATTTGCATTTTTAATAAAAGATGATCAGTTCAACGAAAATGACAGAATCAGTACAATCGCTCGAATGCATCAGTACAAGTAGGGTAACAGAATAATATTCTGTTACGCGTAACAGAATAGCCCAGATGTGTATATATATATATATATATATATATATATATATATATATATATATATATATATATATATATATATATA